>NC_045803.1:21480426-21595426 GCF_009873245.2 Balaenoptera musculus | reverse complement strand
TATGTGTTACTTTAGTAACTAAATTCTCTTGAGTAAGGATAGAAGATGGGTATTACTTGTGTTGAATTTTGCATTATAGCTAGAGTGCATTGTGACCATTTCTGCTTATGCATTTTTGAAGCTCTCAAGCAGCTATTCACAGTCTTTAATATGCTTGTGAATCCTCTGGGGCTCTTGTTAAAATACAGATTCTGATTCAGCAGGTCTGGGGAGGCCCTGAGAGTCTGTACTTCTGAAATGTTCTCCAGGGATGCCAGTACTGCTGGTCCTTGGACTACACTCTTAAGTAGCAAGATTCTAAGAGACATACATCCTTGGAGGTCTACTGTTTGGCTTAAAAATCATGACCCCCTCTTTCTCAACATCCTCCTCACCCCAAGAGAAAATCTTATTAAGTCTAGGTTTGCGCCTTTTAAAAATTGGCTTTTAACAGCCATTTTTTTTTTTTTTGAATAGCAAAACACCGAATTGCTCATAAACCTCACTCCAAACCAAAAACTTCAGATATTTTTGAAGTAGAATTCTCAAATGATCTAAAATCCAAGGACCTGCTTGCTGATAAGGAACTGTGGGATCGACTTGAAGAACTAGAGAGACAAGAAGAATTGCTGGGTGAAATTGATATTGATAGGTACCTAATGACAAAGTTCCTTACACACATTTCCTTATAAAATATGTGCTGATTGAAGAAAATACAGAAAAGCATGCTATACTAAAATATCAATAACCCTACCACCCTAAAATAAATATTAATTCTCTAGAATATTTTCTTTTAAGGCCATGTGTTCATGCACATGCCAGTGCATGTGTGTGTACAGAAATACACAAAATCAATATTCCTATTTTTTATTATAAGGTTTCAGCCCTATATTGTATAATAAAATAAGATATAACAGATACTTCACTTTTAATAATTATGGATGCTTTATATATTATATTTTAAATGAGTTGTTTTTATACTGTAGTCAAGATAATGCTGTATGTTTGAATGACTTGTTAAAAAGAAATATGGGCATTCAGTTTAAGTTTGTTGCTGTAAAATGTTTATCCTTGCTTTCCTTTGCAAACTTTTCTGCTTATTGAGCAGGTAATTTGTAATCTGGTCAAGTAGTTATAGATACGAAAAACTTTACCAAATTGCCATTTGAAATACGTATTAGCACTCACTCAGAATTATCAGAGTGCTCAGTGAAAACTGTTACTATAGAAGTTCCTATATTATTTTGCTTAAATGATATGCAGAATTAGTTACTGTGAAAAATAAGACATGAAGCACAAAGGATATTTTTTTCACTACCATTTCACCTATACTTAGGTCTTTTTGATTAACTGATACTGTTTAATTTTTGTAAATCAGTTTTTAATCTTACGATTTTCTTGGTCATGATTCTTTTTCTACTTTTGCGTGTTGTTATTTCAGTTCGTTGCATTTTGGGTTTTGTTATTTTTATAAGGTCCTCAGATCCTTTGTAGAATGAAGCATGAGAAGTGTATGTATGTGTATAAATCATGTACATATGTAGAAATCTTTTATTTTTTAAAATTACAATAATACATGCTTATAAAATATTTTGATTATAGAAATAGAAAAGAATATGTTATAGTTCTGTGGTTGTAGTTTCTGATCTTTAAATAGGGATAACATATTCTCTGTGATTTCTTACAAATTTATGATTGTATTTGTATGGTATTTTATTGTATATGGCCAATATCCTCCTTGCAAAGATTAAAAAAAAATCTACTGTATTCTACTTATGTTTGAATAACTACAACATATAGAATTAGCATAGAAACTATTTTTTATTAATTCATTTCAAAACATTTTATTAGCCTAGAAATCTAGTTTAAAAATACCTTATGCAAAACCTTAGTTTTTACCCTTTGAACTTAAGTGCAAATTAGAATATGTAAAATTCTAGTGTGTTTGTTTGATCTTGTTAATTTTCTTTTCCTAGTAAGCCTGATACTGTGATTGCAAATGGAGAAGATACGTCCTCTGAAGAGGAAAAGGAAGATCAGAACATAAATGTGAATATGATGAATCAAGTAACGGACTCTCTCACTCCCAGCAATTGTTATCAGAATGTTACAAATTCAGAACTGTTCAATGGTCAAGTGAATAGTCATTGGAACTGTTCAATGAATGGTTCAAATTCTTATCACAATAATGAAGATGAAGAAGATGATGATGATGATGATGGTGGTGATAATGAAAATGACCATGATACCTTAGGGGCTGAAGATAATTCTATACCAACAATATATTTTTCTCATACTGTCGAACCTAAGAGGGTTTGTATACTTTTAACTTTACTAATTTTTCATATAATTTGAATATTAGAGATCATCTATGATATTCTTTAGAAGAACAATATTAACAGGGATTAATATTGTTGATAGTGCCAAACAAGAAAACCAGTTTTTGCCTCTTGCTCTGACCAATTTATCTAAAAAGAAAAAGGAAAAAAAAAGTCTAGTTAGCTGGTATTGGTCCATTCTCTGAAGCCACAATAGAATTTGAAATTTGGGGGTCTGGAAGGAGATGACTTTGAGTGACAGCTACTGTAACTCCACCTGTCCTTCATTCAGAAAGCTTTCTTAAGAATTCTAGAGTTAATTTGGGCATTTTGGTGTATTTAAGACGAAAGTGACTTGCATTAGTTAAATTTTTAATTATATCCGGTTGTTTCTATTTGGGTATAAAATGAATAGGAGCATCATGAGCAAAAAGGAAAGATTTAGAAGGAAGTAAAAATTAGTTCCATTTCTCACAAATTAAATATAAACATCTCTGGGTGGTAATCATGGTTTTAGAATTTTGATATTTTAGAGCTGGGGTTACTACAGAGAGATCTTCTAATACAGGTTTTTAAATTTTCTTAGTATCAAAAGACTTTTTGTTCCCTCCATACTTATTGTAGAATACCCAGTTTTAAAATCCCAGATCAAAGCAGGTTGGATCTCACTGAAGGAAGGACCTTAAACTCATTCCCTTGCTCTCTTGGCCTCATAATACTGCTTTAAGGAGCCACCGGGAATTTCATCTTTCTAATTTGTCTTTCTCAAGGAAACTTAGGGCCTAGAAGACCATAGAGCTAGTTAGTAATTAAACAGGGACTCCTTTTTCTCAGTTTGGTGCTTTTTTTTTTTTTTTTTTAACCACAACAAGGTACCCTTGCAGGATTTGCCTGTATCAGAGGTAAGGGTCTGTGGTAGCAGCCTTAAATGCCTGAGATTATTATTTAATGAAACGTGTTTAAGACATATTTGCTATTTCTTAGGTCAGGTTTTCCCTGCTCTAATGTGAAGTGAAATACTTATATAGTGTTTTAAAATATATATTCTAATACTTCAGACTAAAAGGAGCATCTTGGAATTCTTTGGAAAAAATTGACCTATTAGCCAGGAAAAAAGTTTGTTTTGTGATTCGCTTTTCAGGCTTTAAATTAGTTTTCATTTAGATAAAACAGGAAGAATAAATAATATTTGCAGGAATGTTATGGGGAATAGCAGTCATTAATGTGGAAAGATGGTGTAAATGCCGAGTAGGGATAGAAGAATAATGAATTAATCCTGAACAGGGTTGATTTTTATTTTTTGGTCCTTAAATTTTTAAAAATTAGAGGTATTTTAAAAATTCTAAATAGTTAAGCATTATCTAATATTGTTTTTATGACTTAAATTTTATATTCTTACTGAATATTTATTTTGGTTAATTGTGCTCTTTGTTTTGAAATGAATGATTTAAGCCAAAAACTTAAAGTAATGGGTAATGTGAAAGCTTATAATAATCTAGCATTTAGTTTGTATGTATTTTGCTTTCTGTATAATAATAAAGTCACTGATGACTAGAATTGGTCACTTAAGGTATAATTTAATACTATAGAAGTATGATAAGATAAGGACTTGTTAGCCTTAGCTGATAATGCACATCATTTCAGTGTCAAAAAATGTAAACTGCCTCTATTACTATTATTTCTTTAATTGTAGAGTTTATTGGTTTTAGTTTTGGCCTTGATTTCTCAAAAGGATCATAATTTTTTGCTGTGAAATTTTTAGGTACGAATAAATACTGGAAAAAATACCACTTTAAAATTCAGTGAAAAGAAAGAAGAAGCCAAACGTAAGCGAAAGAACAGCTCTGGCAGTGGTCATTCTCCCCAAGATCTGCCTATGATCAGGACTCCTGCTGACATTTACAGGTGAGTGGTATTCACAGATAGCAGAGCAGTCTGCTCTTCCCTTCTCATTTCTTGCAACTGAGTATATACAGGAAAAGGCTGCTTGTAACACAGAAGGCTCTCACTGAAAAGTGAGGTATTCTGATAGAGTTAGCTTAGTGTTTTAAAGGCTCTCACAGGAGCTGCCGAGCCCCACCCCAGCTTCTCAGTTCAAAGCAATTGGAATGTTGCTTGGTTTTTTGCTTTTGCCCCTCTTTGCCAGTGCTTTTAAAACATTCCCAATCTAGTCAAAAAATGTTGTATGTTAACTTTAGAATGAAAGTTTGTGTTTCTAGTGTGCTGGGGCAGCACTTTCCTATCACAGCTGTGACAGTGCTTGGCATGTGCTTTACCTTTCCACAGCGTCGAAGTTAAGTATGCTATTCCAATTTTTTGTTGTATTGTTTGTTGAGAAAGCTATCATTTGAAAATACCTACTGTTTTCATGACGCTTATTTGTAAAACAGTGAAAATTGCTAAATGACTTCTGAGTAGGTCTAAAATATATGTAGAATTTTGGCAAATCACGCTGTTATCACCCAGAACATGTGTATAGATAAACGGCTGTATTTTATTAGGCCAAACAATAATAAAAGTAATGTAAATACATCATTCGAGGCTACAGAACTATTGTGATGGTGAAAATTTTGGATATAAGTTTGAATAAAACATTTCAGATTAATTTCTAGAAAAGATTTTTAAAAATCCTTGTAAGTTTATCCTCAGTTTTATGAGTTAACTAAAGAGTGTATTTTTTTTGATATTATAGAGTCTTTGTTGATATCGTGAATGGAGAATATGTCCCTCGTAAGTCCATCCTGAAATCTCGCAGTAGAGAGAACAGTGTTTGCAGTGATACCAGTGAAAGCAGTGCTGCTGACTTCGATGATAGACGGGGAGTCTTGAGGAGCATTAGCTGTGAAGAGGCCACTTGTAGTGATGCTAATGAGAGCATTTTGGACGAGGAACAACAAGAAAATCATCAAAAGAAACTTTTGCCTTTATCAGTAACACCTGAGGTATGTGTGTATCTTTAACTCTTTATTTTATATAGTATCTTTGACCAATCTTTGTGAGTTAAAAAGGTGGTGGTAGCTCCATTTCAAAGGGGTATGCAATTCATTTTCCCCATTTTGGAGTTGAAAAGATTTTTTAAAAATTGTAGCTGCTGAATCTTCCAGGTATGGTCTGGAAATCATTAATCTTAACTGTTCTTGAATTATTTTATATAATTATTTATTGAAGTTAATCGACAGAGTAATAGCATTGTTTATCTTGTAGCTTCTTTAGTTCATACATATATTTAGTCTCAAAAGTCATAGATCCTAATTAATTAATTCTAGGCTTGTGCTTTTTTGATAATTAATAATTTATAAAAAATTAATAGTCACTAGCAAACACAATATAGGTATTATAATAAAGTAGTTCAAAATGAAAGTATTACCACTCTTGAAGTTCTATTTCTGTGAAATAGGAATTTTAAAGTATCTTAATTAGCGTATGTATTTCATTTTTGGCTAGAATTTTTTTTTTTTGGCTGCACCACACAGCATGTGGAATCTTAGTTACCCGACCAGGGTTCGAACCCATGCCCCATGCAGTGGAAGCATGGAGTCTTAACCACTGGACTGCCAGGGAAGTCCCATGTCTAGAAAATTATTTAGCAGCTTATTTTAAATAAATTCCACTAGATCAGACTTAGAGTCATTTTATGCTAGTTCAAGTAGCAGATTGTACTTTTCTCTTTTAAATGCTTTGGTTGAGTTAAAGAAAAAATATATACATGACAGATAATTATCTATAGTCCTATGTTTTGGCTCGTGCCAGTGAAATTTTTAACTCTTTGGAATTGTGGAACCATTTTACAATTTAGTGAGAGCTGGAGATCCTCTCCTCAGAAAAATGAGTGCACACATATACTCTTACCAACCATGTTGCACATAGTTTTTTGCGTGGGGAAAGGAGGGGTATTGGGAGATACCAAAATAAGAATGTTATGGTTTCCATTATACCCAGACTTGATATTTTTTTACTCTTATGTTTTGTGGGTATTTCAGATTTTTAATTTAAGAAGGATTTAGGAAGACTGGGGAACTCATACCCATATCAAACTGATATACCCATTTGAGTATAAGTCAAATACATATAAAAATATATATCTTTATATATGAATAAACATATGTAAAACTTCTGTTGCTTTTGCTAAATAGTCCCTAAGTGGTACTAATTGTACTAAATGGTAACTGGGGATGGAGGGGTCATTGGTAATTAGGGGCAGTATGTATGATTAGAATATTCTCCTTCCCTTCTCCCAATATAATGATTTCAGTTGACCTGGAGAGTATCTTAACTTATTTAATAGTCTTCCCTACTGTTAGAAAAACAAGTGGTAGACTTTTGCTGTTTTTAAGTATCTGAAAATTAGGTTTTTGTAAGGACTTAATATATTGTGGTATAGCTAGAGCTCAAGTCTGGAACTTATTTTCATTTCATCCTATTTAATAGCTTTTGCATTTGTATTGAACTGTTACAGTTAGCACCTAGATGCTATAAATTTTTTTACACATCAAAATAAATAGTTCATGGGATATGGCAAGTACTTTGAAAGATATCTTTTTTGATATCTTTAAATGTTAAAATATTCTCTTTTTCAAAAGCATTTTTAGTATAATAAGAAGGCTCTGTGCTCATCGTGATAAAATAGAGTTTTTAGAAAAGTAGACTTTGAATTTCTTTTAAGAGCTGGACTCCACCCAAGGTCTCAGAGTACTGTGGGAGGGTCAGGGCATTTGGTTTTGTTCTTTGGTGGGGCAAGCTGGTGGAGGTTGGCTTTTTAAACTATTCAAGTGATACATTGTCATTTTGTACACTTGTAGACAAAGTCAAGCAAAATATACATGAAGTTTACATGTCAAATTTTAGTTGTACGTAATGAGTCTTTAGAAGATGAAAGTGAGGGGTTTCAAATACTAGAAATCTTGGGGAAAAATCATAACTTCTTGATTTTGATAGATCTGTACATAAAAAAGACATATCTTTGGTTTTATTTCCATCATTTTGTACACATTACATACATACATTACATACAGTTGACCAAATTAAGGTCCAGCAAACATCTGGTTGAGATTAAGAATCATTTTTTGTGGTGCCTTGATTTCTCTCATTGAATTAATTGTATGAAAATTTGAGACTGATACTTATTTCCACTAGCACCAGCACTTTCAATTTTCAGTTTCCACTGATCTCAAATAAAAATGAGGCAAGATGCAATAAATACGCAAATAATTGCATGAATGAACAACCACCTAAGAGATGTCACTGCTGCTGAAACTAAGCTCTGGCTCACAGGCAGCATGGCCACCATAGGATAGCTCATTCATCAGCTGATGTTTGACACCCTAATAGAATTCTAATTTTAATACATTATTTTTCACAGCATGGTCTGGATATAATGAATGTATGAAAGTTGAGGACCTTTTATTTACCCATTTAAAAAAATCCCATGTGAACATGTTTTTTACATTTTTGTTTTCTTGCATGTGTACTATTAAAAAATCTACTTATATTTGGTGGTGTAATTAAGATATATTTTAATGGTACTTGATTTCTATGAGCACTTTGTATTTTGATGTTATAGTTCTGTCTATCAAAAAAATCTTATGAATTACTTTTAATGAAAAGAAATGTCTAATGGCAAATACAGGATAAAGATTTGTGGGCACCTTATTTGCATTTTATTATCATAATCTGACTTTTGTCTTCCAGGCTTTTTCTGGAACTGTAATAGAAAAGAATTTTTGTCACCTTCCTTAACACCACACCCAGCCATGGCTCATCCTGTGCTACCCACCATTCCAGAACGAAAGAAGTTCTGTCAGAAGTATCAGAAGGAACTGCAAAGAGGGTTTCAAAGTTCAAAGCTGCCAGATTGCAGCAGAAAAACTAGGGCCTGCCTAGGAAATGGGAGTTTACATCCTAAAACCTAGTTTTGCAGTGTTTAGAAATATATAGCAAAATATGTTACATGTAATTGGAAATAAGGCATCCTGAGTTAATTTAACAGCAAGTTCTCTTACTGTTATCAATGGTGTTAAAAAGAAATCAAAGTAATATTTAAATACTTTAATATCAGCTTGTTTCGTTAATTCTCTGAATACTGTCAACACTCTTGTTTAAGTTTGCCTTATGAAGTAGTGGCAGCATTTGAATTATTTTCAAAGAATACTGTTCATATGCATTGTTTTTGTGTTTTGAACTAAATACTGGCAGTTTTGTACCAGCTGTGATATTGTGCATACCATATGGACCATTTTAAAGAAACTTTTAAAATTTCAAATAGTTTCAAACAATTATATTACTTGCTAAGCATTTAAAGGCACTTTAAAAAATCTACTTCTTGTAGGTTTTGCAGCTAGGTGGCTATTGAAAAAATCTCTCCCCCTTTGCCTGTCATTCTGTAATCTCTAAGACAGAAAGCTGCATGTACCCAAGGGAAAGTTTCTTTGATTGGAAGAATGGTATTTTGTAAATTTTTTTTTTAAGTAAAAATTTTATGAAACTTGGTCTCTAAAATGTTGTGAACTTTATGATTCAGAATCAAATATAGAAATGTATTTGATTCATATGTATGTTCCATGCACCACACAATGGATCCTTGAATTCTTACAGTTCCATAGGCAGTTCTTCCCTAGTGTGTGCAGTTTTAACTGGCATTATATTTTGGGAGAGAAGGAAAGGTTGTCTAGATAATAAAAATAAATAAATAGATAAATAAATAAATAAAAATTTAAAATAAGAAATTGTACGTTTTAATCTCCCAAACATTTTCGTTCTTTAAGGTTACTTTCCTAGCAGTAACTGATTGAAAAACATATTTACTTTTGGTAGAACTCCTTAAAATAAAGAGAAATTTATTCTAACGTTGAAAATTACACTGCAAGTGTTAATCATTAGCTTGATGCATGCTAAAATGTAGCTTTTAAAAAGCATTCTGCATTAGTACTAAAATAAGCCATCAAGGCCAGTCCACCCTCTGTTCATGGCTAAATATTTAAAGGTTATTTATAGCTTCTTTAATGAATTCTTGCTTAAACAAAGTGAAATTATGTCCTAGAAAGGTAGAAGCTATTTGTAACTAGAACAGCACAACTATAAAAGTTTTATGAATATGTATTTTAATAATAAGGGGGTGAGCCTGAATCCCCACAAGTTAATGGATAATTCAGATCAGAACAGAGGACTGATTTTAAAAGACTGCCTAAAAATGTAGAAGATTTGTTCTTTAGTAAATTTTGATCAACTGTGCATGTATTTTTAGTTAAAAACTTTTTCTCTCAGCCAATTCCCCACAAAAAAGAAAACAACCAAGAGTACAATCACATACACACAAAGGAGCCCCAACTCAACTGCTTGTCAAGTGAGCCTTTCTGTGTTAGATTTTCCCCCAGAAACAAACTTCACTGTGGGATTATTCTGGTGTTCTTTGCAGACATATGATTTCAAGAGTACTGTCATTAAATAATTTCTCATGTTCTTCAACTTCATCTTGAGCCTGTTGTTGTTTATGTAGTTTATGTTTCTTCGTGCAAATAAGATGTTCCCTCATGGAACAAGATGGTAGTAGGAACAAAGAAGTATTCGATTTTCTGCTGAAGACCAAATGAAGTAGTGTTGCCCCACTTCATAGCTTCAGTCTTAAAGTTTCAAATTGTAACTTAACCTTATAGCTTTATTTTTTCATATTAAATTCAATATTCAATATGATAAAATGAAGTTGGTCTTAAGTGTTCTCTTTTAAGTTGTAAAACAGAACAGACTGAATTTTTTTTAACTTTTAATTTTGAACTAATTTTAGACCTACAGAAAAATTGCAAAAAATAGTAGAGTTCCCATATATCCCCTCATCCAGCTTCTCCTAAAATTACAACATCTTGTATGAACATAACACAATTATTAAAACCAGGAAATTCACTTTGGTGCAGTGCTATTAACTGTAGATCATATTTGAATTTCACCAACTTTCTACTAGGCGTTCTTTTCTGTTCCAAGATCCTATATAGGATCCCACCTTGCATTTATTTGTTATTGCTCCTTAGTCTTCTCCAATCACTGGCAGTTTCTCAGTTTTTCCTTATCTTTCATGACTTTGGTATTTTTGAAGAGTACTGGTGAGGTATTTTGTATGATGTTCCTCAATTTGGGTTTGTCCAATACACATGATTAGAATGAGGTTTTGCATTTTTGGCAAGACTACCACAGAAATAGATAATATCAAGAGGTTCAGATCAGAGATGCGTTCTAGTGAGTCATTTCAGGAGGTCCTTAATTTTGAGCTGCATCACTTTAACCTTGATCACTTGGTTAAGGGGATGTCTGCCAGGTTTCTCCACTGTAAAGTTACTGTCTTTTTCTTTGTGGTTAATTAAATATCTTGGAGGAGATACTTTGCGATTTACAGATTTCTTTTTCTCCTCAACCTTAAGCCCGCTAATTTTCACATTCATTTGTGGATCTTGTCTGCAACAGTTATTACTGTGGTATTTGCCTAATAGTGATTTTCTGTTTTGCCCTTTCTTTCTACATTTATTTCTTGGAATTCTTTTGTAATGAAAATCTGTGTCATTACCCTCCCACCACCCCTCCCCCTGGTTATTAATTTGTATCTGTATGGACTTGGATATTCTATTCTGTGGGTCAAAATCCAATTATCATTATTTTGTTTATTCAAATTGTTCTACCTTTGACCTTTAGGAATTCCTTTGAGTTGGCTCCTGAATTCTTTCAACAAGTCTCCATCTGTTTTGAACACTTTCTTTCTGACACCACAAAATGTTATAGGTGTATATTTTTCCTGCCCTAGCCTTGGAACCAGTAACCACTTCTCCAAGGAGCCTTTGATCCTTTTATTGGAGAATGGTGTTTAAAAACCAACATCTTCTCATGTAAGTGTGTGTATTGCCATTTTGGTGTCATTGCTTCTAGGCACTTTTAGTAGGTAGGGCTAGGAAATTATACTAACTGATGCACATATCTATGTATATTTGTTTATGTACATTAAAAAATGTAAGTGTACACTGATACTTCTGATTCTAATAACCACAGGATTTGTTTCAGTTTTTCCTTATTTATGACATCTTTCTTCAATAGTGAGAAACGTGGCTCTTATTATATACAATGTATTTACTTATTTTTAAAATATCTAGTACAGTTGACCCTTGAACAGCTCTGAGGTTGGGGCACTGACTCTCCTCACAGTTGAAAGTTGGCATATAACTTTACAGCTGTCCCTCTGTATCCATGGTTCTGTATCCGTGGATCATATAGTACTGTAGTATGTATCTAGTAAAAAAAAAAACCCACATATAAGTGGACAGGCACATTTCACACCCATGTTGTTCAAAGGTCAACTTGTTGACACGCAAAAGTAGTTTTAGAGTGCTAATCCTAACCTCCCGGAGAGACACGTTTATTAAGTATATTGCACTATTTATGTTGAGTTCTTTTTTTCTTTAGCTTTATAAGTATCAATCAAAAGTTCTTTTTCTTTCCCACTCCTTCATCGTGATTGTTATTCATTTATAATAGAGTTAGGTTCATTTGTTAGTGTTTGTGCTCCATTTTGGATTCTCTCCACATTGTGGCTGGGTTTAATGGTTTATTTGGGGAGTGTGTGAAGGGTATATGAAACATTAATGTGGTTCTAAGAGCCACAGCTATGTAAAAAGATAAACAAGATAAACACTCCTCCCTCATTCCTGCTGCCCCATTCTCATTTCTGTCTTCTTTCTGTCACTTCCTCATCTACCCATTGTTAGTAACCAATCTCTTTATTTTCTGGTTTAACCTTTTTGTATTTCTTTTGTACAAATAGATACACATATATTTTCTTTTTTTTCTTTCTTACATGAAGGATAACATGTAACTTCTCCCTTCCACTTTAATGTGTTTAATAGTATGCCCTGGTGATCACTCTATGCCTGTTTACAGAGAGCTTCCCCCTTTTTTTTAACAGGTATACCACTTTTTTTGTGTAGATGTAGCATAGCTTATCCAGCCACTTTGCTGTGTATGGACATTTAGGTTTCTGAGTAATTTTGCAATTACAAATATGCAGTGAGTAATATTGATGTGTATGTATTTTTGTGTCATTGGAAGTATCTTCCGGGTAGATTCCTAGAAGTAGGATTAATGGGCTGTCTTTATGATTTCTTTTAAACATGATAAAGTCTGTTTTTAACAGTATTTGTTTTCTTATCAAGGATGTGGTTTTAACACATTTGCTTGCATATCTACATTTTATTGATGATTCTTTGATAATAACTTTGGGACACTATAGTGTCCTAAATGGACTTAAAGTGTTTATAGTGATTATACTCATTTTGCTATATTTTTATTTTGGGGGGGAATTTGGTCATGCAGGTGATTTCTAAGAGCTTTCCATAAATCGGAATAATTTCCAATTTTATAAAATACAGATACCTCATTATATTAGATTTATTTTTCTCCTCCATAAGAAATAGCTTTTTCAAGGATGCTAATCTTTTTCTATGTATCCTTTTGGTGAGTGGCATATAGGCTTTCAATTAAATGCCTGTTAAATGAATTCCTCAACTACAATTAATATTTATGTTTAATCCATTGGTCGATATTGTCAAGTTTTTACATTTTAAAATGCTTTTTCAGTTATTTAAATTTCATTTTAAAGAAACATCATTTAGGATATGAAGTTTTTGCAGTTCCGTTAAATAACAATGAATCATAAAGAATCAATATTTTTGATCACTTACTTTGTGTCAAGCATTTTCTATATACTTTATGTGGATTCTTTCATTTAATAAAGCAACCCAGCGAGGTAGGCACTATTTTTCAATCCCTTTCCCCCATTTTAGAGATAAGGAAACTAACTCAGATTAAGCAATGTTTTAAGCCACACAACTATTAAGTGGTGGAATTGGGGTTAAAAACCCAGGCAGCCTTGCTCCAGAATCATCAGTCTTCACACTTTTTTTTTTTTTTTTTAATGTTTAAATTGCCCTCGAAGCAGGAGCACATAACTAGTAAGGAAATGTGTGATCTGTATATCTGTATAGTCTTGCTTATTCGCAATGAGGTCACCTTTTAAAAAATATGAGTTGGAAAACTGCTTTGTTTCTTAAGCTTTACACATTAAGAGAATTCATTTTGACTTGGTGGAATGGAGGTGAAGTTTCAATGATTTGGCCATGTGCATAAAAGAAAGGAATGTGCAGATGGAGATTAGTAAAAGTAGAAATAGTGTAACAGTATTTCATTGAAAAATCATTTTTATGTAAACTTAGACATTGTTATATATAATACATAGATATGTAATACACTGTTCTGTTCTATAATAGTATAGAATAGTATGTTCATAATACAGAGGCCTCATAGTGACTCTCTTTACCCCTAGTGACGGTGTCGGGGTTTTTTTGCCTTGAAGTATTTTGTATAAAAATATAGCTAGTTAAATATTTCCTGTTAACAACAGTTTCCTTCGTGTGTGTGTGTGTGTGTGTGTCAGAGAGAGATCTTTCTGTTTTCTCTGTGTGTGTGTGTACATGTACATATATTGTTATTGTTAACAGTTTTTAACCTACTCTGACCATGTCCTATAACTGTCAGGTTTAGTCTAGGTTTATTGTAATTATTATTATTGTGACTTACTCTGCTGTTTTGGGCATTCTATTTACCCTGCTTGTTTATTGCCTCCTGTGCCCCAACCCTACATCCCCCTTCAATACTGTTCAGATTAAGTGCTTTCTGTTTTTCTGTTCTCTCCATTGAATTGGAAATTATATACTTGGCTATATTTTAATTTTTGACACTTTCCTATAAAAATGTGCATTTTTATCATAGCTACCCTCTTTCCAGACAGTGTTGCGATCACTTTAGTGTTTGTGGTACTTTGGTTCCATTTGTTTTGAACGGTTTTGCTGAGGAATAGTTTGTATGCCATAAAATCCTTTTGGTTTTCTTTTTTGTAAATTGAAGTATAGTTGATGTATAATATATAAGCTACAGGTGTACAAGATAGTGATTCACAATTTTTAAAGGTTATCCTACACTTGTAGTTATTCTAAAACATTGGCTATATTCCCTGTTGTACAATATATCCGTGTAGCTTTTTTTATACATAATGGTTTGTACCTCAATCTGCTACCCTTGTATTGCTCCTCCCCCCTTTCTTCTCCCCACTGGTAACCACTAATTTGTTCTCAATATCCATTGAGTCTGCTGCTTTTTTATATTTACTGGTTTGTTGTATTTTTAAGATTCCACATATAAGTGATATCATTACAGTATTTATCTTTCTCTGTCTGATTTATTTCACATAGCACAATACCCTTGAAGTCCATCCATGTTGTTGCAAATGGCAAAATTACATTCTTCTTTTTTATGGCTGAGTAGTATTCCTTTGCATGTATGTGTGTATATACCTACACGCACACCACATCTTTAGCCATTCACCTGTTGATGGACACTTAAGTTGCTTCCATATCTTGGCAATTGTACATAATGCTGCTATGAACATTGGGGTGCATGTATTTTTCAAATTAGTGTTTTTGTTTTTTTTGGATATATACCCAGGAGTGAAACTACTGAGTCATATGGTAGTTCTATTTTTAGTTTTTTGAGAAACCTCCATACTGTTTTCCACAGTGGCTGCACTAATTTACATCCCACCAACAGGATTAGGAATAATCCTAATGTGGGAGGGTTTCCTTTTTCTCCACATCCTCACCATCGTTTGTTATTTGTGTTCTTTTTGATGATAGCCATTCTGACAGATGTGAGGTGATATCTTGTGGTTTTGATTTGCGTTTCCCTGATGATTAGTTATGTTGAGCAACTTTTCATGTGCCTGCATAACATCCTTTTTTAAGTGTGCAATTTGATGGGTTTTAGAAGATTTCAAGTTGTGCCACTAACTCACTAAACCGTTTTAGAACATTTCCATCATGCTAAAAAGATCCCTTTTTTCCCATTTATAGTCAGTTCCCATTCATATCCCCAACCTCAGGTAACCACTAATTTGCTTTCTCTGTACAGATTTACCTTTTCTGGACAGTTAATTTAAATGGAATCATGCATATATAGACTTTAGCATCTATCTTTCAATTAGCATAAGGTTTTTGAGCTACATCCATGGTTTATTATGCAACAATAGTTCTTTCTTATTGCTGCATAGTATTCTGTTGTATGGATATACCACATTTATTTATTCATTCATAGTTGATGAACTCTTGGATTGTTCATTTCTCTGGCTGTTGTGAATAACGTTGCTATGAACATTCATATGCAAGTTTTTGTGTGGACATGTTTTTATTTCTTTTGAGTAGATACCTATGAGTGGAATTGCTGGGTCAGATGGTGAATTTAAGCTTAACTTATTTGAGAGATTACAGTTAAATCTTTTGCTCAATTTTTAATTGGGTTCTTATTGAGTTGTAAGAGTTCTTTGCATTTTCTAAATATAAGTCCTTTATTGGATACGTGATTTACAAATATTTTCTCTAAGTCTGTGACTTTTCTGATTTTTTTTTAATGGTATCTTTTAAAGCACAAAAGTCTTTGGTTTTGATGAAGTCCAGTTTTTTTTTTTTTTGGATGATTTTTTTCTTTTAATGATTGTACTTTTTAGCATCTAAGAATTCTTTGCCTAACCCCAAATCACAAGAATTTTTCTCCTATGTTTTCTTCTAGAACTTTTATAGTTTTAGCTCTTAGAATTAGGGCTGTGATCCATTTTGAGTTAATTTTTGTGTATGGTGTGAGGCAAGGGTCTAAATTCAATTAGATACCAAATTGTCCCAGAACCATTTGTTGAAAAGACTGTCCTTTTTTACAATGAATTATTTTGACACCCTTTTAGAAAATCAGTTGATTATGAAGTTGTTTCTTTGTATATTCTCCATTGTGTTTTATCTGTTTGTTTATCCTTATATCAGTACCAGATGATCTTGATTTACTGTGGCTTTGTGGTAAGCTGTTAAATTCTCCAACTTTTACTCTCTTTTTAAAATGTTTTTGGCTGTTTGGGGCTCTTTGCATTTCCATGTTAACTTTAGGTTCATCTTATCTACTACTGTGTAAATGTTACTGGGATTTTTATAGGGATTTATTGAATCTATAGATGAGTTTGTGGGAGAATTACCATGTTAATATTGAGTCTTTTAATCCAGGAATATGGAATGTTTCTTCACTTATTTGGATCCTCATTAATTCTCTCAGGAATATTTTGTAGTTTTCAGATTACAAGTCTTAAACTTCTTTTGTTAAATTTATTCCTAAGCATTTCATTATTTTTGATGCTATTGTAAAGAGAACTGTTTCCTTAGTGTCATTTTAAAATTGTTCACTGCTAGTATATAGAAATACAATTGACTTTTGTATGTTGTCTTTGTATCCTGAAACCTTCCTGAACTCAATTATTAGTTTTTGTCATGTGTGCGTTGGTGTTTCTTAGGATTTGCTACATACGAGATCATGTTATCTGTGAATGAAGAGAGTTTTACTTCTTTCTTTTCAATCTGTATTCTTTTTCTTAACTGCTTGCACTAGGTTGAATCTCTAGTACAATATCGAATAAAAGTGGTAAGAGTGGACATCCCTGTGTTGTTTCTGATTGGGGAGAAGATATTCAGTTTTTCACCATTAAGTGTGATAGGTGTTGCATATATACATTTTATTAGGTTGAGGAAGTTTTCTTTTATTCTTAGTTTGTTGGAGTTTTCTATCATGAATGGGGCTGGATTTTGTCAAATGCTTATTTCTGCATCTATTGAGATAATCGTGCAATTTTGTTCTTTATTAATGCAGTGTGTTACATTAGTTGATTTTCTGATGTTAAGCCAACCCTGCATTCCTGGGCTAAATCCCACTTTATATAATCCTTTTGTTGTATATTGTATAATCCTGTGTTGTATATAATCCTTTTTATATGTTATTGAATTTGGTTTGCTGATATGTTATGGCAGATATTCATGAGGGATATTGGTCTGTAGTCCTCTATTCTTGTATAATGTCTTTGTCTGGCTTTTGTATCAGGATAATATTGTTCTCATATAATGAGATGGGAAGTGTTTTTCCTCCTCTGAAGAAGATTGTGAAGGATTTGTATTATTTCTTCTTCAAATGTTTGATAGAATTTGCCAGTGAAACCATCCAGCCTAGGCTTTTCTTTGTGGGAAGATTTGTAATTACTACTCAGTTTCTTTTGATAAGTCTGTTTAGATTTTCTATTTCTTCTTGAGCCCATTTTGGTAACTGGCTTTCTAAGAATTTGTCCATTTCATGTAAGTTGTCTCAGTTTTTGGCATAATGTTGCTCATAGCATTCCCTTATAACCCATTTAATTTCTGTAGGGTTGGTAATGATGTCTCCCCTTTCATTTCTGACTTTGCTAATTTGTGTCTTCTCTCTTATTGTTTTGGTCAGTCTAGCTAAAGACCTGTCAATTTTGTTGATCTTTTCAAAGAAACATTTTTTTTTATTTCATTGATTTTTCTCTGCTTTTCTTGTTTACTATTTTATTGATTTTGATTCCAGTCTTTATTCCTTCCATCCTTCTCCTTGCTTTAGGCTTAGTTTGGTCTTCCTTTTCTGTTTTTTTTTAAGGTATTAACTTTTAAGGTATTGATTTGAGATCATTCTCTTCTAATATAGGCATTTAAAGATATAAATTAACCTCTAAGTACTGTTTTAGATGTATCCAGTGACTTTTGATCTTTGATGTTTTCATTTTCCTTTATTTCAAAATATTGAGACATTTCTCAAGATGTCTGGTTTGAGCCATGATTTATTTAAATATGTATTGTTTAATTTTCAAATACTTGAGTATTTTCCAAGTTTCTATCTATTATTGATTTCACTCTAATTTTGTTGTGTCTGGAGAATACTTCGTATGTCTTTAGTCTTTTAAAATTCATTAAAACTTTTTTTATGGATAACATATGTTCTCTCCTGTATGTTATTGAAAAGAAGTCTGTATTCTCTTGTTGGATGGAGTATTCTATACATGCCAGCTTCATTGATATTGCTGTCTTTTGTATCCTTGCTGAATTTCTGTCTACTTGTTTTACTGATTATTGAGAGTGGGGTGTTGAGGACTCAAACAATTGTTGAGTTGTCATATCTTTCATTTTTGGTAGTTTTTGCTCCATGTATTTTTTTTGGCTCTGTTGTTAGGTGTGTATATATTTGTCATTGTTATATCGTCCTGATTAATTGATACTGTTATTATTACAAGATGCCCTCTTTTTCTCTAGTAACATTTTTATCTTAAAGTCTATGGCTGTTTTGTTTGATACTATTATGACTACTCCAGCTCTTATGACTGCATTTACATAGTGTTCCTTTTAGTTTCAACCTATTTGTATCTTTGAATTTAACAGTTGTGTATTATAGATATCATATAGTTGAACCTTGTTTTTAAAAAGTCCATTTTGACAGTCTACATACTGATTGGAGTGTTTATTAATTCATATAATTATAGATATGGTTCATTTACATCTGCCATATTGCTGTTTTTTATATGTCTCATGTCTTTTTTGTTCCTCTGTTTTTCCTTGGATTGCCTTCTTGGTGTCAAATAAATATTTTTTAGTATAACCTTTTAATTCCTTTGATTTTTTTTTTTTAAACTATTTCTTAGTGGTTGCTCTAGTCGTTGCTCTAGTGGTTACAGTATACACTTTAACATCACAATCTATTGGATTTGAATCTGGAGTTGAAAAGTACAGTAACCTAAGTGAAGAACCAGTGAACTCAAAGACGAATCAATAGAAATTATACAATCTGAAGGACAGTCTCCTTATGGGACTCCCATTATGCATGTGTTGATATGATTGGCTATATCCCATAGGTCTCTCATACTTCATTCAGTTTTCTTATTTTTCTTTCTGTTTTTCAGATTGTATAATTTTTGTCTTTGAGTTCACTGATTATTCTTTTAGCCAGTTTTCAAATCTGCTGTTGAATCCCTCTAATGAATTTTTCATTTTAAGTATTGTACTTTTCAACTCCAGAATTTCCATTTGGACATATTTATAATGGCTGCTTTGAACCCTCTGCTAAATCCAACTTTTGCACCCCTACATAAATAGTTTCTATTTACTGCCTTTTTTTCAAGTGTATGGGCCACAGTTTCCTGTTTAAAACTGGACGTTTCAAGTAGTACATTGTTAACAACTCTGGATTCTGATCCTCTCCTGCTTGGGGTGGTTGTTGGGTTTTGTTTGTTTGTTTCTGTCACTTGCCTGGAATAGTTATGTGGAATCTGTTTCTTCCATAGTGTATAGCCTCTGATGTCTCTCTCTCTATATATATTTTTTTTAATTCTGTTTTTATTTTTAAGCCTGTCCTCTTATGGACTACTGTTGGATCATTACATCTTAGTGGCCGGCTGCTGATTGGTCAGAGGTTATACTGAAACATCTTGGGCCAATAAGGCCTCTATCATTTGTCAGTGCACCTGTGTGTGGTTTAGAGGACACATTCAAGATTCATGCAATTTACAGATCTTTCCAAGTTTTTATTTTTACTTCATTCAGGCTTTCTGTGTTTCTTCCATGTGTGCTTCTGTGTGTGTGTGTGCACATGTGTGTAGATAGCTAAGGTGTCTCATCAGCATGTACACAGATAACCTAACATGCCCACAATCTTTAAAACTGTGAGTGTATCAAGGCTCACGGTTATCTCCCTAGATCCTCCTGTGGAATTTCCAGTCAGTCTTCTGGTCTCTTTTGGTTGGCCCAACTGGTTTGCAACCTCAGGTCAGCTGTGATGTGGGACTTTCCCTTTTTTTTTGGCAAAGCTCCTGGGCATTGGGGTTTTCCATGTTGCTACAAATATAGTCAGCTCCCTTTTGCATAAATGGCTCTGGTTTTCATAAGTTGTCCCACCTTGTTAGAACTGTTGCTCCAGAGGAGCTGGAGTGAAAGAAGGTGGGTAAAATGTTACACTGCTATCATTGTTACCCAAGGTTCAGTGGTTTTCTTGAATACAAACTTCTCAATTTGTTTAATGCCTTTGGTCAATTTTCAGAGTACTGAAATAATTGTTTTTGACAGTGTTGTCCAATTTTATCTTTTCTTTTTGGGGAACATATTAGCAAAGGTCTTCACTTTGCCGTTCCTCTCAATTGTCTATTAAACAATTTTTTAAAGACATGTAAAATTCTTTAATGTCTACTCATGAATTTCCCATTTCTAGTGCTCTTCATTACCTTTTGTATGTTTGGGTCTCCATCTGATTTTATTTTCCTCCAGTCTGTAGAACTGCCTTTAACAATTATTTTAGAACTGGTGTGATAGACCAAGTTCTGTCAATTTTTGTCTGAAAAAGTGTTACTTTGCCTTCACTTTTGAAAGATATTTTTGCTGGGTATAGAATCCTATGTATATTGGGTTTTTTTCCTTTAGCGCTTTGAAGATGTTTTCATTTTATGGTGTTGTCTTATCGTTGTTCTTCCAAATGTGATGTATCTTTTTCCTCTGGTGATTTAATTATGATGTGCATAAGTGTGATTTTCTTCGTGTTTAGTCTTGTTGGGGTTTGTTGAACATCTTGGATCTGTGGATTTAGGGTTTTCATCAAATTTGGAAATATTTTGGCCATTATTTCTTTAAATATTGCTTGGTCCCTAACCCTCTCTCCTCCTTTTGGAACGAACACCAATTACACTTACAATACACAACTTTTATTGTGACATAAGGTCACTGAGGCTCTGTTCATCTTTGTTCAATCCATTTTCTCTCTGTGTTTCATGTTAGGTAGTTTTTATTGATATGTTTTTAAGTTCACTGATTTTTTTTTCTGCAATGGCTTATTTGCTTTGGATCACATCCAGTAAGTTTTTTGTTTCAGATATTTTCTTTTTTTTACCCCTAGAATTTCCATTTGGTTATTTATATATAAAAATCTTTCATTTCCCGCTCCATTATGTTAATAATTTCCTTTAAATCATTAAGCATATTTGCAATAACTGTTGTAAAGTTCTTGTCTGCTAATTCTACCATTTCTATAACTCCTACAGCATGTTTGTAGTTCTACTGACTGATTTTCCTTCTGATTAAGGGTCACAATTTGCTGCTTATTCTCATGTTTAGTAATTTTTTATTTGATGCCAGAAATTATTAATCTTTTTATTTTGAAATAAATCTAGATTTATAGAGAAGTTTCAAAGGTAATTGAGCGGGTTCTCATACATCCCTCACCCATTTTCAGTTTCCCCTAATGCTAACATGTTATATTACCAAGGTATGTTTGTCAAAACTAAGAAATTAGCACAATGCAATACTATTAACTGAACTACAGACTTTATTTAAATTTCACCAGTTCTTCTACCAGTGTCATTTTTTTTTTCCAGGATACATTCTAGGATACTACATTGCATTTAGTGGTCATGTCTTCTAGCCTCATCCTATCTGTGACAATTTCTCAGTTTCTTGATTTTCATGACCTTGATACTTCGAGAGAGAAAGCCACAGTGATGATAGGATGCACCTCATTTGTTTCTCTCTATTCCTAGTGCCTAAGAACACTTGTGTCATGTATTTTGTGCAGTTTTTTCAACTGTTTATGGTAGAAGGGCAAGTTCTGTACCAGTTTACTCCTTCAAGACTAGAATCAGAAGTCGTTGGCAGGACCTCTTTATGTTAAGTTCCTTGACTGGAATTTCTCAGTTAATCTCATTGCTTGCAGTTCCTCAGAACTCTACGCTTGCAAGGGCTAGCTTATGGTTACACATTCCCAGGGGGCACTCCACCCCAACCCGCCCCACCTAGAACTCCGGCAGATAGAAACAAGTTTTCTTGCTGTTTTATTTTGATAGTGGGAAAATGCATCTTGGTCTGTCCTTTCACTCTGGCTTAGCTCTTCATGGCCAGTCTCAGTTCTAACACTCCTTCATTGATCCCAAAGACTTGCCTCCTATTTCCTGAGCTTTCAAAATATAAACCTCTGGGTTAGTTCCCAGGACAGCTCCAACCTGATGCTAATGGTTTTAGCTTTCTGTTAACTTTTTTGCATACTAGGTTCTATATTTCAGAAGATATTTATCATATTTTATCTAGCATTTCTAGAGATTTTATAGCAGGAAGCCTGACAGAGTATACTGTCTATAGTATTTCTGAGCATTTTCTCTGTGTAAAGTGCTGTTCTGTTCCCTAAAAAAGGCCATATATTGGCTTCATGGACTAATGTGGTTTATCTTATTTGGGAAGGCAGGTCAAGTGTGTGCATCAAAGGCGAACACCAGAAGTGCTATAAGAGATGTGCATTGGGGGTTCAAACAGGGTCATCTGTCCTCTTTGGGGTAAGAGAATTGGCAACTACTTCATGTTAGAGGAAGTACTTTAGGTAGGGTAGAAATCAATAGATGTACAGGATGGAAAGAATCCTGGTATTCTTATTGGGGGTAGAGCTAGTAAAATTAAAACCTACACAGGGTTTTATTTATGCTATATTCAAGTTATAAGAGCCCTGAGTCTATTAATTAGTAAACATGTATTTTTGGAAACTATTTTTTGGGGATCCAAGATTTTTTTGCCAATGCACATTTGGGGTCTTGGAAGCTAAATTGAAGCTAAGAGTGGGATGTCAGTGATGATTTGGTGATGAATCCTGTTTGCAAGTGGGGAATGGTATAATCTGGTGAAAACTGTAGTGAAGACAAAATTTTTATGCATTAGAGCAGGCTTTGATATTCTGAGATATATAAAGCAGTGTTTAGGCTAGATCCACCTGTGGTCAACAAAGGCTAAAAGAGTAAGTTTAATTTTCTAAAGTTATTGAAAATCTTTCAAGGGGCACTTGTTAGGAGATAATTGAGGTGTAACTAAGGAACAGCACTCAGACTCTCTTCAGGAAAGTGAAGTTTGCAAATGCTTGTCAGAACTTAAATGTGTTTTAGGATGTGGGTCTGGTGTCTTCATACTTAAGACTTGTGTGTCGCCGTTGCATATTCCAATGTGATCTCTAGTGGGTCTTTCTTTTAATAGACTAACTCTCAATGGCTATGTCAGTGTTAGAATTATGCAAGAATCTCTGAAGAATTAGGAAAATTTTTTTGAAATTTGTTGATTTCTGAAAAGCAAAGAGATAAGTAGTAATAATTATACCTAGAATTGATTAAAGGGAAGAAAACACAAAAAGCAAGTCTATTGATTTTTAAACTGTAAAATACTTTTGAAAAATTACTTTTTATGTTACAATGTAATCAACTAATTAGGGTGTGGGATGGGAAATTCCATGATATTTATTATCAGATGTCATTATCATGACAGTGAATCCCAGGAACACTGAAGGATTTGAGAGTTCCGAGGGTTGAGCCTGGACCACACCATGGAAAGGCTGAGTGTTTCACTATTATTATTCTTCACACCCTACATCTTTGTGATTTTTCACCTAGCCTCAGCAAATTTTGGGGCTATTTGTCCTTTTTCCACTGACCAGAGAGAATTTGTGACTCACGGAGCCTGAACGTATGGCGGCCACGGGCTGGAACTGGTTGCCTGCAGTGGGAATACCCATCCTCCCGGATCGGACTGGGGTTGAAGAAACTATCAGTCAGTTGATGTCTTCTCAGGAACCAGTGCTTGACTCATTACCCATGCAGTGTTCTCTTGCTTTGGAAATTGAAAATGGCAGATTTCTGTATCCTAATAGTGGTGAATACAGCTGTTTTTGTGGTTCATTTTAGCAAAGTAACGACTTCTGCAAAAAGATGAACTAGGATTAAAAGAAATCAGATGTGTGTATTTGGTATGCAATATTTTTGTATTACAAATAGCTACATTCTAACCCACATTAACCCCATGATATGTGAATTTTGCCAACTCCTGCTGTGTCTTTTAAATCAAATCCAGTAAATCACTGTGAATGTTCTAATTTCTAAACAAACTAGTCTTCCAGTAGAGGTACTTTAACACTGTACTGCAAATTAGACAACCTAAGATAAATGGACCATCTTTGTTAATTATGTAGTTTAATTGATCAAAACTACCAGATAGGGTTTTATTTATAGCAGTTTTGCTTAGTATCAAATTCTATACTATTAAATAGCTTGTGAGTCATATATTTGAGGTTAAGATATATGCTATTATTTAGCCTCTGTTAACCTTATTAAGTACCCTTTTTTGGTCTAGTTCATGTCACAATATGAAATTGCTTTTAATTGAGATGACCAACTTCCATTAGATTGTTCAACCCCCATTGTATACACGAACACAAAGCACTTTTCATTTTTGCTCTATTGATCGAGCAGCAATTTGCTGAACTATATTCAGAACCTGGTGGAGGAAGATGGGAGATTTCTCTAAATGTTCTTTTTGCTGGTGGTTTTTCTCTCTGGCAAACCCCACTGTTTGCGTGTAACTAATTTTGCACGCCAGTAGGTAGCAGTGGTGAGCAGAGGCACCAACAGAAAGCTGCCAGTCAGCGGTTATAAATTATTATTCATTTCTGTTATAGGTGGGGTGTGCAGTCAGTTACAGTAATAATTACCAGGACTAGAGGGTTTCCTAGGCAACCAATTTCCCCCCTCATTCATGCTGTTGCTGAGAGAGTGCCTGTAAAGCATGACATTGCTGTATTCTGAGGTTTGTTGCCCCCCTGCTGCTGCAGGTTTGAGGTTAGTTACAGCACCATAAGGTGCTCTCAAGCATAGAGAACTCAGGCTGGGCTGAAAAAGCAGACTGGCAAGAGGGCCTCTCCTCCACTGTTTCACTTTTAAGGAACAGGGCTCTAAAAATGCAAATTCCACAACCTGCCTGATAACATTGGTAAGATCTCTGTAAGTTGTAGAACGTTTTATTTTCTATTTATTTTGGAGATAGTGGGCAATTTCATTTTTAAGTTTTGCTATTTAATAAAACTGTGCAGAAACAGACCTGAAACCAGACCTTTCCTTAGGATTTGAGTCAAATAAATCAATGGGGATCTGTCATAGCTAATCATGGATGTGTTTGTTGTTTATTCAGTTTTATGAAAATGGTTCATAAAGAGGATGGTAACACATTCTTCCTGCAGGAGGAGGATTAGTCTTTTTTGTGGTAGGAAAATAATAGAAACCACATCTGTTATCCGGGATCTCTACATGAATCATATCCTACATTTTGGGGCTCTCTAAAATCTTTCATTTTAATGAACTTATATCAAGTGCTTTGCAGTGATAAAAAGTAGTATTTGTTTGTGTCTGCTATGAAAAAAGATAGGGGATTCATGTTTCAGTCTTTCATGGAGATGTGAAATGTTTACCCATTTACAAGGCAGAAGTCACAAACCCAGACATGATGCATCCAGATCTCATTCTCTGCTAGATGATTACAGAAGTGTTGGGGACATCACTTGTGTACTTATTACCTTGTGTTTTCAGTGAGATGTAAGCTGTCTTCCACTCTGTGTGCATGGAGGGCTGGGGGCCGACACAGAGCCGTGTGTGACCGATGGTTTCGTTCGTTGTATGTGAACCATGGCCAGGCTCCTGGGTTTCCGGGCCTTCTTACACTCTGTACAGGCTCCTGCTTTCTGAGAAACAGAACCTGAAGGGGCCGTTCTCTGGCCCCATCGCAGCCCTCCCCTGCTGTGGTCAGTTACTCGCCCTCCAGTAACTGGCGTACCGCCGCCCCTGCTTCCCCTTAGAGGGATCTAACATTGCCTGCCCGCCTTAAGCCCCTGTGCGAGATGGTGGTGAACCTCCAGTCAGGTACAGAAGCAGTGAGCAGGGGTGTGCACTGGCTTGGTCCTGCAAGAGGCCAGAGCTAATAGCTCTGTGCCCTTAGGCTTCCCTGTGTGTTTGGGGAAGACCACCTTCTGCCATTCACCCAACTTCTGCTCCAGAATACAGACCCTAGGGCTCAACTGCACTGGACTGTGAGAGCATGTAGGTCACCAGTTGACCGAAATATCCTACTTCCCCCTTAAGGGAATTCTGAGGTCCAGTTTCTTGAAAGCACCTCAAAGGTACTAAGCACAAGTCTTCAGTCACCCTTCTGGATGTGGGCTTATGGAGTGATTCATAAAAATGAAATGTGTGGACTATGTTTTTGATATTACAGATACTGTAAAATATAATTGGCTATGCGAATCCACCAGGATGGGTTCATCTGAAGTTTAGGTTTACTTTACATAGTTTAATAATCTTTTTAAAAGTATTCATAAGCCAAAACTATGAGGCTAGCACCTGCTGGCCCAAACAGTTTTATCAAGTAGTCCCAGCTTTCCTCTAAATGGCTTAATAGCCTAAATAGAAGGGAGTGTTTTTACTGAAACGTATGGTGTGGTACACTTCAGGTGAGAACTTCTGCCCAATTTAGCAAAGGAAATAATTTTGTATTTCATATTGCATACCTCTCTGTGCTGCAAATTAAAGTGCTTAGCTAATGTTATAGATTAGATAATGAACAGATAACAAGGTACACAGTAAATTAAAGACATGCAACGAAGTCATTATTTCCTTAGAGACAAGTACCCTTGCAATACGAAGTCAGAAAAAGTGGGTGATCTCAAATAAGGCCATTTTGAACTCTAGATTCAAAAGAATCCCTTTTAATTGCATCTTCTGTATCTCTGGATTCTGGAGAAAGAAGGAACACCTTAATCTGCAGAAAGAGGCCAGTCTCCTGTTATAATAATGATAAAATTGGAAAGTTGAGCAGCTCCTTGATTATAAACTTTTTTTTTAAATAATTGAACTGTTTTAGGAAACACTGTTAAAATCTTAAGGCTAAAGCATTCTTTCTTTCTTTTTTTTTTTTTTTTTTTGTCTAAAGATTATTCTGCACCCTAGACAAAGGAAATATTTAAACTGTTAAATTTGAACAAAGATACTGTCTGCATATGACTTCTCTGAAGCCCTATAAAAATTCTTTAAAATTGCCTATTCACTCAAATTTACTGAGTGTAGCAAAAATGTCAAAGGCATAAAGTCAGAGAAGATTGAATAAAATAATGCAGAAAGACAGATTAGTCATGCACAGACCCACACAGCCTTTCAGAGCACACAATACCACTTTTTATTACCGCTCTATCTTTACAAAGACTACGTTCAATACATAGAAGATGATACATGGTCAGCCATGTCATCTGCCTTTGATTCCAGGACTCATTTATCTGGGCCCTTTTCACAATGACATTGATGAGAGATCTTAGTGTTTTCAGAGCATTGTTTTATTTATCATATATAATGGCTGGGGAAAAAAACAGGAATTATGTCACCGATAGCACATAAAAGAGTCGCATGAAGATTCTGTGACAAAGTTTGGTAAAACATAGAACAAGGAAGCCCGTGTAAATGTTCTTTCCTCTGCTTTCTCCCCTGCTGCGCCTTCTCCCTCATTCTCATCCCCCAAAGATCTGCTGGTAACTGTTGGAAAATATCACGAAAATGTTTCGTTAGGCCAAATGTAGGATACCCCAATCCTTGTAAATCTTTGGCAATTTCATTTTTGTTTAAATTTAGAACATTTTAATTACTTGAGAGTTGCTGACCATTATTTATGCATTTGCAAAGGGAAAGGAGACTATTTGTCAGTCACAGTTTTGTATCTTGCAAATTTAATAAAGAGCAGCCCTTAAGATAGAATTTCTTAGGCTGCCACAATTGACAAAAGCCAGCTAATGTTGAAATGTCAACAGCAAACCTCATCAGCAGGCTGCACTGCTGTGCAATCAAGAGAGCGCCAAAGCTCCATATAAACAAATGTATGTAATGCGCGTGTGTGGGGGTGAAGAGCCCGCGGTCTCAGTGCTGAGGGGACCTAGGGCACAGGCTGGCAGTGCAAGCGCGTCAAGGATCCCTCAGGAAAAATGTTCCCTTCCACAGTTAGAGAGGACCGAGGTGGGTGACTGACAGCTGCCTTAAGAAAAGGTTATCTGACATATGTTCTTTGGGGGGAAGCTCATTTCCATGCCCATGGGAGATGTTGTCAGAGAGAATGCTGGCGAACAATTCAGGGGAGCTTCACGTTTTGGAAGCACGGACCAGCCCCTTCGCTGGACATAAACGCTTTTCTACAGAACCCTGATCCTGGTGGTCATCAACAGTGTAGGCGGGTCCCACATTCCAACTCCACGCCTTCCTGGCTGATTCATCCTTGGGCATGTCCTTCTACTTCTTCGAGCCATGTCCTCACTGCAGAAATCCAGACAGCGCCATGTAGAAGGCTGTGGGGCCATGATGAAGTATTGAATGTGGAAGTACCTAAAGGAAGGTGTGTGGAGTGAGCACAAGCTTTCTTTGTCCTTTGAAGGTTTGCTTCGGTTCTGTTTCCTTGATTGAGTGTTCTTGCCTTTTTCTGTTCCATCACCATCCTCTTTGCAGACTGGTGGGCTGCAGACCCAGAGGACCTCCAAGTGAACAGAGGCTCAGATGGGAAAGGGTGTTTCCCAAGGTCCCAGTGTTTCAGCCTTTAACTCCTTCACACTAGCACTTGACGTAGGGCAGGAAGGGAACATATGGATTGCCTGGTTAGAATGCATAGGTTCCACGGATGGGGAGGCTGCACTTCTGCTTGCCCACGGCTGCTCACATATCTCCTTTTCTCCCAGTTGGTCAAAACTTCAGAAATCTAGACCAGTGCATGGTGATCACCTCCCCCTCCCTCTCCCCCTCTCTCTCCTCTCTACCACCTCATTGCCCGAGGCTGGCTGCCAGGGCCCAAAGATCCCCAAACCAGGATGTACAGCTCTCCCTCTCTCCCTGCCCCCTATGATGAATGAAGGCATGGCACCTGCTGTCTGCAGCTCATTAGGTCCTGCGGGAGAGAGGAAGGGGCAAACCTGGGGGAAACAAGGAACTTTTTGGAAGGGGTTGTATGCCATTCATCTCCTCTAACCAGAACATGCATCTGCCTCAGCCATCTTCCAGTTGCTGGGCAGTGCTGTGTATGCCCCGACGTTCTTCCCTTCCTTTGTGAAGTCTCCTGCCGGCAGAAGTCCGAGTGTTTAGAGAAGGGAGAGCTGGTGAGAGGCAGGAGCCTGTACATGTGGCTCTTCTGCCCTGTGAGGAGGGATGCTCCTTCTCCAGGCTTGGATGCCCAATACTTCATTTGTTTAGTCAGAGGTCTTCACCGATCCTCTATTATGCGGTAGCTGTTGGAGACAGAATAATAAACAAGACAGGTCTGGTCACTGCCTTCATGGAACTTAGTGTCTAGAGAGAAAGGCAAAGAACATAAACACAGAATGGGCCTGGAGGATTACTGGGTGGGGCTGGGGGTCAGGAAAGACCTCTCTGGAGGGGGAAGCAGCTATCAGATCTGAAGGATGAGCAGGAGCGAGCCACGGGCAGGAACTCCTGTTTTGTAGGATTGGGGTTTGGGACCCAAGGCTAAAAGAGGCCCCAGATGTTTGGAGAGTCACCTGCGCCATGCTGGCCATGAAGGGTGTTATTCTCGGGGTAGTGGGAAGCCCCTGAGGGTTCTGAGCAGGACAGCCACTGGACCTGACTTACATTTAAAGAAAATCACTGGGTCCTCTCCTTCAGAATTGACTGTGGGAGGCCAAGCATGGAAGCAGAGAGACCAGGAGAGAAAGGCACAAATTGAATATACATTTTGTAGTCAGAATTGGTAGGACTTGCTGGTGGACCAGGGTGGGGAGGGAGGGAATGGAAGAGGCTCCACCCTCTCAGTCCGGCTCGGGTGGGTCCAACACAAAACTAAGGGGTCATGTTATTAGTGGCTGGAAAGGCCTGTGGAAATAACGTAGGCCACCCTGCTGAGACCAGAGAGGCACCCGCTCAAGGCCGTCAAAACAGTTCTACAACCCTGGCCCCTGCCTGCTAGTCCAGCATCTCTTCCCCACGTTGTTCAAAAATAGTTGAATCAAAGATGAAAAGATGATCTCTCCAGCCTGTTAGTTGCAACATTACATACAATAGTGAAATATTGGGAAATCCAAGTGTCTAACAATAAGGAACTGGCTAAGAATAAATTATAAAAATATATTATTGGCTACTAAAATGGTTTTTAAAGACATAGAATAACATTGGTTAATGCTCATGATGTATTCAATATTATATGAAAACAGGATATGAATATTCTATTTTGTGAAAAAGACAATGCAAATATAGGTAATTGTATTAGGGCTCTCCAGAGAAACAGAACCCATAGGATGTATGTATACACACATGCGTGCACGTGCGTGTGTGCATGTGTGTGTGTGTAAACTGAGAGAGAGCAAGAGTGAAAGAGAGAGAGGTTTATTTGAAGGAACTGGCTCATGCAATTGTGGGAGCTGGGCAAAGTCTGCAGGGCAGGCCAGCAGGCTGGAGACCCAGGGAAGAGTTGATGTTGCAGCTTGAGTCTGAAGGGGTGTCTGGAGGCAGAATTTCTTCTTCCTCCGGGAATCAGGCTTCTCTTTTAAGGCCTTCAACTGATTGGACGAGGCCCACCCACATTATGGTGCCTAACCCACATAACAAGAAATCTACTGATTTAAAGGTAATCACATCTAAAAAATACCTTCAAAACAACATCTAGACTGGTGCTTGACCAACAACTGAGCACCACAGTCTAGCAAGTTGACACATGAATTTAACCATCACAGTAATGATGAAGAAGACTAGAAGGAAGAACGTCAATGTTAGAGGGATTCTGGGACATTTATTTATATTTTCCTCTCTCTTCCCCAAGTTTCAACAGTAAACATAGTTTTAAAATTTTAATATATAAAATATAAACAATTAAAATAATAAAAGTGTTGTCCTTGCCCATATGAGGAAATAATTCTTTCAATGCCTGCAAAAGAGGCTTGTTGGTTCCAACTGCTCCCCTCCATGTCCCAGCAATGGTACCATTTATTATCTCTTAAATTTACCATTTAAAATTACAGAATAACCTGACGACAACTATACTTTCATTTAAAAAGTCACCTATAATCTCACCATGCTATCAGAGTCGTAGTTTTTCTGCTGTATTTCATTTTAGTTTTTTCCATGGTGTACGTATGCACCACATTTCACCTTTTCAAAATTTCTTTAGTATTCCATTGCATGATGATGATTCATCTAATCCCCTATTGTTGGACATTAATGTCCTTTCTAGTTTTCTGCCATTAGAATCAATTTGGTCCTAAGCAGCCTTGTACACAGCTCTTTGCACATGTATCTGATTATTTTCCTTAGGATGAATTCCTAGAAGAGGAATTTCTGGGTCAAAGCATATGTATTTTTACAAAATTGGACCTGAGTCCCTAGAATGGATTTATCATAATCCTTGGTTCATATACCCTCATCCTTGGACTATGCATGGCCCATATGTGGTGTAATTATTTAAGTGATATTTTTAGTAACATGAGCCCACTATCCAAAACACAAACTAAGAATTTGACAATAATCTATGATTCCCTCCGTATCCCCACCTCCTTTTACAATTCTCTCAATTCTCTGTTTATTCCTTTGCTTTCTTTTCTATGTATTTTTACTGGGTCTACATTGTATTCCTAAAATCACATATTTTTATTTAGTTCTTTCCAACTTTCAAAGGGCACCATCCTGTATATAATGTTTTGTGACTTACTTTTTGCAATCAATATTATACTGCTGAGATTCTTCCATATTGTTGCATCTCAGCGTTGTTCACTCATGTGTCATGTTCCCCTAGAGTGTTCCACTGGGTGAAAATACCGGCTAGTTATCCCACTCTCCTGTGATGAGTGTTTGGGTTGTTTCTGGGGTCGTGGTACTGTGAGCAGTGCAGCTGCAAACATTCTCATATAGGTCTCCTTTTATACACATGCACGGTTTTCTCTTGGGTATATATACCGAAGAGTAGAGTTACTGTGAATATTCAACTTTAGGAGATAATTTCAAGATGTTTTCTAAAGTGGTTGCCTCTCCAACAATCCTCTCCAACACTTGGTATTATTGGACTGGTACTCTTTGTTAATCAAATAGGTATAAAGTGGTCTCTCATTATGCTCTTGATTGCATTTCCCTGATCACCAATGATGTTGGTCTCTCTGTGTCTGCTCGGGCTGCCATAACAAATATCACAGACAGGTTGGCTTAAACAACAGACATTTATTTCTCACAGTTCTGGAGGTCCAAGATCAAGGTGCTGGCAGATCAAGTTCCTGGTGAAGGCCCTCTTCCTAGTTTATAGACGGCTGCCCTCTTGCCGTCTCCTCACATGATAGAGAGAGAGAGATCATCTCTCTCATGTTTCTTCTTATAAGGGCACTAATCCCATTCAGAAAGGGGGTCCACCCTCATGATCTGATTACCTCCCAAAGTCCTCCAAATATCATCACACTGGGGATTAGAGTCTCAACATATTAATTTTGGAAGAACACACACATTCTGTGTATAGCATTTTCTCTTATGGCCATATTTATTTACTCTTCTGTGAAATGCCTATTTATGTCCCTTGCCTATTTTCCCATTGGGTTGCTTCTGCTCTTCTTATTGATATGGAGTTCAGTACATTTGTAATATTAATTTTTTGTCATTTCTGTGTGTTACAAACATCTTTTGTCTTTTTACTTTTAGAGGTATCTTTTTTTATTGAAGTATAGTTGATTCTCAAGAGTATATAAGTTACAGGTGTTCAATACAATGATTCACAATTTTTAAAGGTTATACTCCATTTATAGTTTCTATAGAATATTGGCTATATTTCCTGTGTTGCACAATCAGAGGTATCTTTTGATAAATATAAAATTCTTAATTTTAATATAGTCAAATGTATTAATCTTATTCTTTATAGTCATTGACGTTTGTTTAAGGAAGTCTATTCCTACCCCAAGGTCTAAATGATATTTAGACATATTTTCTACTAGGAACTTTAAAGTTTTGTTTTTAACATTTAAGTCTTTAATCCATCTGGACTTGGTTTTCCAACATGGTGTGAGGGGAAGGTACAATTTCTTCTTTTTCCAGATGGCTTATCATTTTTTTCAGCTTCACCTGTTCAACAGGTCCTTTTCCTTGTGCTGTTCTGGCATAACTTTTGTCATATAGCTCAGTGTGAGGTTCTGTTTCTGGGCTCTCTGTTTCTCTGGTGGATTTATTTTTCCTTGCACCAATACCACACTGTCTTAATTACCGTGGCTTCATACTAAGTGCTGACATAAGGTGAATCAAGTCCTTCCTCTCCACTTTTCATCTTCAGAAGTATCCTGGCTATTCTTGGCTCCTTATTCTTCCATGTCATTTAACAAGTTTCTTTAAAATCCCTGTTGCAACTTTGAATGAAATAATATCAGATCAATAGATCCATTGGGGGAAAATTGACATCTGTATGCACTGTTAAAATTTCCTATTCATGAGTATGGTATATCTCTCTATTTAGTTAAGACGTCTTTAACAGCTCTTAATCAAGTTTTCCCGTAGAAGTTATAAACCTTTTGTTAGGTTTCTTCCTAGGTACTTGATAGTCTCTATCCATGGATCTTTTTGCCATGTAGCTTTCCAAGCTGGTTCTGTTTATTTCCTGTTTCCCTTAGCAGAGTATGAGAATGAGGCAGCTTAGAATTGAGCTGAGAGGATGTTTTAGGAATGGAAGGTCTGGTCCACTTGCTGCTGCTTGAGCGAGCTAGTGAGGAAGCTTTGCTCTGGGTCTGTTTGGGAGGACAGCATATGCTCTTTGCTGGGGGGGAGAGTCATGGGTACCCTGGGTGATCCAGGGAGGAACTGGTTAAGGGAGAAGCACCCAGCCAAGAGATGCCCTGTGGGAAGGGGGAGGAAAGGGCTCCCAAGATCCAGGCTTGAGTCTCGGCTCTGTAGCTACTGGCAGCCTTCCTTTTAAGTTAGATTAACTCTTTGCTCTATATCAGCAAAGGTGCCCAAAGGTGAAGTTCACTGGAGGAAAGAGCTGCATAGAGTTTAGAACTATATGAGGGATTTTCTTTGTATCTGCTTACCAGCTGAGAATGGTGAGCCACTCATGTTGTCAGGGTGTTTGTGACAAACACGCAGCTATAGGGACAAAGCTGGGCTAAAGATCATTGCGGAACAGATGTTCCCATCCCCTGGAGGCAGAGTTATGGCTTCGTGGGCCTCAAAGTGGCAAGATTTATCCAGGGAGCATAAGTTAAGGGGATGTTGAACAATGCCACTTCTGGGGCTTTGAGAAACTGTGGAGCATGTGCTGTGTGATCCCTTCTATGGCAGTATGCTAACAGAGGAGAGGGTCACTGCAGTGCTAATGGAAGCCTCTGGGGGACTGCACTAAAGGGACCTGGAAAATACCCCAGCTTCATTCTAGGACAGCTCCCATGGGTCCCTGCCCCAACCCAGATCCCTGCAACATCCACCTTTAACACATCTTTAGTCTTGTTGTAGGCTGGCTGTAATATTCCAACCATTGGGACTCTTGCCCTGATGACAACATGAGGTTTTTAAGTTCCCCTTGGACCCCATGAGGCCTTCCCCTCTGTGCTCGAGGTGGGCACTGCCTGTCTCACAATGTTTAAAGCAAGGTGGGACAGTCTTTCCTGAGTTCCTTGGGGATTTCCTGGATGCCCTTCTCTGAAGCAGAGGTCTGTAGACAATACCTAAGCCTATGTGCAAGAAGCTTCCCCACCAGGAGCCAAAAAAGTCTCCATCTTCACCTGATTTGTGTCCACTCGAAAGGAGCCTGCAGGAGGCGGATAAGTCATAATCCAGAGAGGTGATGACAGTCGTCTCCATGCCCATTGATTAATGAAAACAGGGCTCGTTGGACACAGAGTAGATGGTTATAAATGGTGCTGTCAGAGAAAAATAATTATTGTATTAATAAGGAAACTTCAAAAGCAGGCTCTACAAAAGAGAACTGGCAACTTAGCATCTTGTGGGTTGGTGAGGTGGACTTGATGGAATGGGGGCCACCTTAGCCACGCCCTTGCCTCTCCAGACACCAGCCTCCTCCTCACTGTGCACGTGCCTGTGCATGTGCCCGGGTGCACCGTGGACGTGCATGTGGATGGGGTGGCTTGACCCCGCTCTCAGGCGATGCCGTGGATCGGCCGGGGTTGTTTGCGGGCATCCGGGACCACTTCCAGCAGGAACAGGGAAAAACGAGCATATCTTATTGTACCTGAAACACTCTATGATATGTACTAAATATTATGACTACTCGGGGCCTTGCAATAATTGATTCACCCACACAGCCATTTAAACTGCGAGCTGTTCGTTTTACAAATTCTACAATCTTTTAGAAATTCTTTCAGTGCGGAAGATTGCTGCCTGGCCTCAGATTCATTATGGTGATTGAATCCTCTTCAATAGAGAACGGTTTAAAGAGAGCACATGCCCGTGTGTCTCACTCAGAGTGAAGGCACATAGGTTAAAAGCTTGTCTGGGTGGCATAATTCACTGCCGCTATGCCAAACAATCACGTCTTATTGTGACCTTCATAAGATACAAAAAGGCAACAGGATGGAGCTCGGCTTTTTTTAAACCCACTCACAGATTTAGCTTCTGAACATCTGAAGCTTGGAGAATTCCTAATTAAATAACCAATTAATAATGTAGAATAGAAAAGCTATTTTTTTTTCTGAAATGCAAAATCATAATTAATCAGAGTACAAAAAGCTGCCTGTCTTTATATCCGAAAAATATAGACTAGGTATTTAAATATTCCACCACACCTGAACCCTGGCCATCCGTCATTGTTATGACTTAAAACATCTCAGACTAAATTAGGTTTTGTTTGTATAGAGCAGTGAAAGTCAGATGGCTTGAATGACAAAATTAGAACATGCTCAAATCACTGAGACAAAACCGCATAAAGAGAAAGATGTGCAGGGAAAGGGCTGCCAGTATGGAGTAGAAATCTTCCACTAATTCTTTTAAAAAACTCGTTCTTTCCCATTTGCCCAACCAATCGGTGTAAATATAAATTTCTGGCCCCCAATCAGACATTCCAGGAAAAAAAATATATCCCTGCCCCCTTGTTAATTGCCCAAAATAGCAAGCACGGCTCTAGAGAGGTCGCCCCCTCCCTCCCCTCCCCGCCAATTTCTCTGCCTCTGGTGCCATTTACCCTCCGCGGCACCACCGCCCACCGCTCCCTGCCCAGCCCGCGCCGCTCCGCCCACCAATTATTGTCGGGAAGACAAGCAGGAGCCACTAATGATCTAAGGTTCTCCCTCCACCCCTCTGCACTTTGCACCTCTCGGCACATTTATATTTTAAAAGAAAAGCTCGCTTTTATGGTTTGTGCCACCTCCACAATTTATACTTTGCCCATGAAATACCAGAACCCGAGAGTAAATTTTCCAAGGAAGAAACGTATAAACACGCTTCCATAGATTGACTAGATGAGCGGCCACAGGAAAGGAGACAGAGGCTCAGTAGGTGCTGCCGGCCCAGGTGCCCGGAGCCCCTCCATTCATGTGTGCAGATATGCCAAGTGTGTTCTGCCCTGTGTCCTGAACACGGTAGGCATTTCTCTGCCTTCAAGTTTTTGCTCCTGCTGCTTCCTTTTCAGGGACGTGAACATTTGAAACCCACCTGATGTTCAAGAGGTGGCCCAACTGTCACCTCCTTGAGGACACCCTCCTGGCTCACCTTGTCAGAATCATCCTCTCCCGCCTCTGGGACCCGCACCCCACCTTATCTCTGGGGTTGGTGGGTGTGGACTCTGCCCAGGCCTTCACCTCCCTGACCCTTGTCCTGGGGGCGGCCCTGAGCCCCAGCTGAAGTGGTGGGGGTGAGCGATGGTGGGCAATGGCACCTGCCTACCCATGCCGGTTTTAGAGCTCCCCTTGCCTGGGCCCCAGGTGCCACCAGCCTCTGTCTCTGGTGTTCTGTCTGACCCACTGCCACAAATCTCCTTCAACATCTAATTTGCTGTTATCACAGCAATAAATAATTTTTGGTGACAGTTTTAGGTGAGAATTTGTGCAGTGTTTTTTTTATTGACAAAACCGCTGTGAACCAACATACATGAACACAATAAAAATGTGAGAAATATCTGCAATACGGCTGAGGTTTTGTCAATAGGGCAGCGCATCGATCTTGGCTCCTCTTTGGGGCTGTTTGTGGAGCTCAGTGCCTAGGTTTCAGAACCGCCTGCTCAGCGGCCACCCACGCTGCCCCCTGTGCACCCCTCCCAGAGTGGGGAACCACAGCCTGGGGGCAAAGAAGGAGGAGCGAGAGGCTGGAGGAGGGCTCGCCCACTCACTCATTCCTTCCATCCTTCACTCATTCAGGCCACCGGGGGATGAAACAGGCGCTGTGTGCTGGCACACAGGTAGGTCAGAGCCTCCCATCCGGGGGAGGGGCAGACCTGGGGACAGAGGTCCTCCCAGCGGTGGGGAGACTGGCTGGAGGTACTCGACCACTGGCCCATCACAACCCCCGGCTGGGTGCCTCTAGATGCTACACAGGTGAGGAGTGCAAGGGACCCCCACAAGCGTCCTGAGAGTGGACAGCAGGGGAAGGCTTCCTGCAGGAGCAAGGTCTGAGCTGAGAGAAGGGCAGGGGATTAGCCAGGATAGGGGCCCAGAGCCTGGGAGGAGCAGCCTGGGAGGGGAGCCCAGTGCATTCGAGGACCCGAGAGGAAGGGTGGGTGGCAGGGAGTCGGCTGGGGTGAGAGGAGGCAGGACGTGAGCGGTGAGTCCTCCAGAGAAGAGGCTGTGGGCGGCAGGGTCCTCCGGCCACAGGGGAGGATTGGAGTTCGCTCAGCCATCGTGACATGGTGCTCGGTCCCTCTGCCATCCCCGCTCAGCTACCCCTGCGGTGACCATGGGTGTGTCGCCCCCAGAATCCCTTCAGGCCCTCAGTCCCTCCACCATCCCCACCTGGACCCAGCCCTCAGCTCCCACGTCCCCTTGGCTCCCTTGGTGGGTGACCCAGCAGGACTGGCTCCGCGCTCCTGAAGGAAGGCACGTGTGTCTCCTGAGTCAGAGGCCTCGTCCTGCGCCTTGGCGGGGCCCGTGGTCAGCCCCCAGGCCTGCCCACACTCACCCACCCAGCAGGCCGGGGGGACTGGGGGCCCTTCCCACACCCACCTTTCCCGCCATCTTGCCATCCCCGCGCTGGGGTTGCCTGCTTGCCGGCTGCCCCCATCCAAATCCCCCCCTCTGCGGAGGCCCAAGGGAACCGAGGCCCCCAGCAAGCCTTCTGGGGCCCCACAGGCCCCCACCAGACTCCGGGTCCCTGTCCCCAGGAGCGTGTCCTTTGGCTCGGGAGACTGGGCTCCTCTCTCAGCCCCGCTAGCTCAGTAACATTCGGGATCCCTGGCTGCGGGCTCCTAGCTTTGGTTCAGCCCTTCCGGGGGCAGGGATTTGGACTGAGCACTCACAGATTTGAGTGCCTTTAGGGCCAGGCAGGGGGAGAGGGCCTGTGGGCAGCGGGTATGAGGCCCTGCCTGCCTGGGGCCATCAGATCTGCCCCCCCCTCTCTCCCCCTCAGCCTCTTTTAGTGACTGGGCTTGCCAAGCTGGGGGTGTCTGCCCATTCGTGTCCCCAGTGTAGCGAGGGAAACGGAGGCGGCCCAGGCCTGGAGGCCTGAGCCAGGGGCCAGCCGGAGGACAGGGAAGAGCCTGATGTCCCCCAACCCTGGGGTCCCCTCCAAGTGCCCGCAGACTGCAGAGCTCAGCCTTCTCACCCTGGTGGGGCCACTGCTCACCCCTCCCAGAAGCCCTTCGAGCCCCTGTGTAAATCACTTGCTCCCCGTCCCCGGCCTCTCCCACACAGGGTCCTGTTCTTTCTTTCCGCGGTGGTCGCTGTCCAGCTTAGTGGCTTACCTGTTTGACGGCTGCGTCCCTCCAAGCCGACCCTGAGCTCCTGGGAGCAGGGACCAGGGGCTTCCCCGTGGGAAAGTGAGGGGCAGTCTGCTGTCTCATCCGGAGGGAGGGCGACATTCGCTCGATAAATTGAGAGACTGTCCTGTGCCCTTACAGGGAGTGGTGGTGTTGGAGATTGCAGGTGGACTCAGGTCCCTTCAACCTGCCCCAGGAGTCTGCGGCTCTAGCTCAGCGCTGTCTCCTCAGCACCAAAGGCCACACCGGCCCGGGACAAGCTCCCCAAGCACCCCAGCTGCGCTCACTGAAGGGCAGGCACTTCTTCCAGTGCAGGTCAGTCAACTACCCCACATGCTGGGGGTGGCCGGCCCTTCCCTGGCCCCCGGCACCTTTATCAGGGTCCCCTGGCCCTCTGGAGCTGACCAGGAAAGCAGGGTTTCCCCTTAAGGGTGATTTCTGCAGTCACTGTAAGTTGTCCTGTCCAGCTGCCGCCTGGGTGGCGCCTGCCCACGTGACACCTGCCCAGGGAAGCTGGCTGTGCCCTCCTGACGTCAGCCGAGGGGACGCTGCTTCCTCTGTCACGCACTGCTCACAAAGTGTAGGCAAAAGGCAGGTGTCCAACTGCTGCGGGTGAGGAAGAGAAAACATTTGGTTTCTAAATCAGGACTCAGCACCAGGGCCAGACACTGGAAGGGAGCCTGTCGGCTGACGGGCGGCTGCTCCCACAAATGGGTGATGGCCTAGGCCCCCCAGGGGTTCGGGGGGCTCCCCTCAGCCCTGACCCTGGGTGCTGAAAGCCCTGAGAGCAAGCCATCTGAAAATTAGGATTCTGTGTCAGCCTGTCAATCCCCAGAAGCACACAGCCTTCATTAAAATCTGCCTGACATTTCTGTCATGCTCAGAAATCCCGAAGATATGCCAAGTGCCTGCTATTTGCCATCACATCCGCCTGGGAAGCTGTGGGCCGCCAAGCCCATTCTGCTGAAACGGCCCCCAGGCGGCGGCCGGCCGGCTGCGCAGGGCACTGGCAGGGGCACGGGCGGGCTGCTCCAGGGGGCTGCCCGGGAGCACGGCCGGGGGGCAGTGGGCCTTGGGTTCATGCTCTCCGGGGACACGCTGGCCCCTCTAGGCTCAGGTCCGTGAGGGGTTCTGAGTGCAGGGAAGCGCCTGCAAAGCCGGTGAGGGGCCATGGCTGCACCCCTGCAAGCTTGCAGCAGCTTTCTTCCGTGCCAGGGCTGTGGGCGCCTCGCCTGCGCTGAGGCCTGTAGATGGGTGACAGGGCAGCCGGCGCGGAGAGAGGAGGCAGGCGGGTGCTGTCGATACTGGGCATTGACCTGGGTGTCTCCGAGGGAGGTCCTGTCATTTGGCCAGCGTGCCAGGGGTAAATGTGCCCGAAAGATCACAGAGACCACAGAATTTGTGATATGGAAATGCATCCATCCCGAGAAGGCTGGGGTAAGCCTCGGGCAGAGAGGGAAGGCCCACACTGTAGAGTTAGATGCTGTGGCCACATCTCAGTTCTGAAGCTATGTCATCTATGTCATGGGGTGGTGGGGGACGAACCACACTCCTGCATGGAAGTGTATGGCTGCCTTGGATAAACATGGGTAGCAGGAGGCTTGTGGAGGGACGCGGACCATGCAGGGGTAAGGAGGCCAGACCAGACTTCCTGTGGGACTGCCTATTGCACTCTTGAAGAAGGCTGTGGCCATCTAGGAGGGCCCAGATCCCAGAGGATGGGAGTCAGACTGGCTATGGGATCTGTCATGGTTCCAGGAGCTTGGTTGCAAGTGACACAAACTCAACTTTTAGACTTCACCAAAAGGGGGACTGTATTTGTTCGTGTAACATGTTGCCTTCAGGTATGGCTGAATCAAGGCTCCTAAACAATGAAATTAAAGTTCTGCTTCTCCCAAACATTCTTAGCTCTGCTTTCCCCCAAGATGGCTTTATTTATTTATTTATTTGGGCCTCGACGCATGCATGCGGGATCTTAGTTCCCCAACCAGGGATCGAACACGTGCCGCCTGCAGTGGAAACGTGGAGTCTTAACCACTGGACTGCCAGGGAACTCCCTGAGATGGCTTTATTCTTTTTTTTTGGCTGCATTGGGTCTTCGTTGCTGCTCATGGGCCTTCTCTAGTTGCGGCGAGCAGAGGCTACTATCTCGTTGTGGTGCGTGGGCTTCTCATCTGTGGTGGCTTCTCTTGTTGTGGAGCACGGGATCTAGGCATGCGGGCTTCAGTAGTTGTGGCTCGTGGGCTCAGTAGTTGTGACTCACGGGCTCTAGAGCGCAGGCTCAGTAGTTGTGGTGCACGGGCTTAGTTGCTCCATGGCGTGTGGGATCTTCCCAGACCAGGGCTCAAACCCATGTCTCCTGCACTATCAGGCAGATTCTTAATCACTGCACCACTAGGGAAGTCCCGAGATGGCTTTATTCTTTTTTTTTTTTAATATCTTTATTGGAGTATAATTGCTTTACAGTGGTGTGTTAGTTTCTGCTTTATAACAAAGTGAATCAGTTATACATATACAGATGTTCCCATATCTCTTCCCTCTTGCATCTCCCTCCCTCCCACCCTCCCTAGCCCACCCCTCTAGGTGGTCACAAAGCACCGAGCTGATCTCCCCGTGCTATGTGGTTGCTTCCCACTAGCTATCTATTTTACGTTTGGTAGTTTATATATGTCCATGCCACTCTCTCACTTTGTCACAGCTTACCCTTCTCCCTCCCCATATCCTCAAGTCCATTCTCTAGTAGGTCTGTGTCTTTATTCCCGTCTTGCCACTAGGTTCTTCATGACCTTTTTTTTTTTTTTCTCCTTAGATTCCGTATATATGTGTTAGCATATTGTATTTGTTTTTCTCTTTCTGACTTACTTTACTCTGTATGACAGACTCTAACTCCATCCACCTCACTACAAATAACTCAATTTCGTTTCTTTTTATGGCTGAGTAATATTCCATTGTATATATGTGCCACATCTTCTTTATCCATTCATCCTATGATGGACACTTAGGTCGCTTCCATGTCCTGGCTATTGTAAATAGAGCTGCAATGAACATTTTGGTACATGACTCCTTTTGAATTATGGTTTTCTCAGGATATATGCCCAGTAGTCTTATTAGCAGCAGCTTCTATCACTTTAACAACCCAAAGACAATTGCTCCCTTAACAGTCACATGTGTCCTTCCCTGAGCTAATCATTGGCCAGGGTGATGTGGTACACGGATTAGTTAATCATGGGTCATGTAATCTCCCAACCACAAAGTGTGAGCTATTACCTGAAGAAGAGGAACGATGTGGGGTTGGAGACTGAGGGGAGCGGCTTCCCCAAAGCAGGTCACACATTTGTTATGCCCCTAAGTTTCCACACTTGTCCCAGGAAACTTACTCTTTCTGGGGTCCTCCAGCCTCAAGCATACAATTCCAATGAAGCCATAATTATCACATGCCCTCCTGAGTCAGGCTGAGCCTGGGGAGCCAAATTGAAGGAGCAGGTGGAGCTGGCCATTGACCCCAGGACGGGGAGAAAGCTCAGGGGAGGTTAGAGGGCTCTGCTGACTGCCAACTGGGTGGTGAGGCAGGCTTCCTGGAGGAGGTGGGGGTGGGGGTCCCAGCTAGGTCCCGAGAGGTGGATGGATTTGGCAGAGCTCCTATATTCAGCCTTCCGAAACACTCCCTCTTGTACAGTCTGGAAAGTGGTTGGGCTCAGACCCTCACCTGGAGCCCAGGTACAGCCACGTGGCTAATCTGAGGACTCAGAGTAAAGAAGGCTCAGAGGCCCAGGAGCTTGGAGTTAGGAGACAGCCAGCTTTCCTGCCAAGGGCCATGGTGGGTGTTTACAAAGAGTGCCACCTATGGTTAGAGCCTCTGTGCACCCACAGGTGGTGGGCCTACTCTGCATCTCACCGTTTCACTCCCCATAGGGTGCGCCATGAGGCGGTGCTTACACTGTCCGTTTTAGACGGGCAGGCTGCTACTTGGAGGAGCTCATGATGCTGTCTCATGTCTCTGTGAAGGGACAAAAATCTCTGCTTCCTGCACACAGCAGCTCGGGGGCTCCAGATGGCTTTAGGAGCAGGCCTCACAGGCTGGAGCGATCGCCCCGAGTGCCCTGTAGTCCCTCCACCTCCCTGCAGTCCCTGAGAGGAACGAGGCTTTCAGGAGGGGAGGGGCACGGGGTGCTAGTGTCCCCAGCATGGCAGATGGCGGTGAATAGGATATGGAAGTGTGGAGGGGGCAGTGATGACAGACCCAACCAGGTGGGCAGAGGGATCCTGGAGGGCAGCAGGGGGACGACAGACCAAGGAGGCAAGGTCTGACCAGTGAGACATGGGATGCTGGGCAGAGCTATGGACTTCATGCTGTAGCTCACGGAGGAAGTGAAATAGAACAAGGCTCCAGAAGAGGAGTCTGGCTGAGTTCACTGACTCCCTCCCTCCCTCCATCCATCCATCTATTCACCCACCCATTTCTCCATTTCTCCATCCATCCACCGACCCATCCTTCCTTCCATCCATCCACCCATCCACCCACCCATTTCTCCATTTCCCCATCCATCCATCCATCCAGCCATCCATCCATCCATCCATCCATCCAGCCAGCCAGCCATCCATCCATCCAGCCATCCAACCATCTATCCATCCCGAGAGTTCACACACTAGTGACTTTCTGAGGGTCTTGGTGAATGGGTACCAGGGGCTGAAGGACAGCCAAGAATGTTTTTCACTTTTGTTACCCCTCTCCAGCCAGGAGAATGGACATGTATGGTCTGAGGGTTGTGCTGTGTGGCAGGCAAACCCTTCCAAGTCATGAGCTGCCAGGAGAGAGTGGCTCTCACACCTCAGCTGACTGACGAACTGGGACCAGTTGGGAAAAAGGAACCCCAAACCCAGCCAGGCTGGATGGGCAGAGCAGGGGGCCTGGGTTCCCAGTTAGTCCCCACTCAACACATTCTCCTTACTGCTCAGGTGTGTGTGTCCCTGAGACTGTGGACACTTGGCGGGTGGACATTTATTAGGCACTTCCTCTGTGTCAGATGCTAAAAATACAGTGGTGGGCAAGTAAGACCCAGCCCTGCCCCCTGAGAGCTTGTAGTTCGGTGGGGGTGATAAACAGCAATAACCATCATCCACATCTGGTTCTGCTCTGCACCATGCCTGGCTCATTGGCAAACACTCAGTGAAGGGATGAGTGAGAGAACGAATGATGCCAGACCCCCCCAGAGGTTAAGGGGGATGAGCAGCCTCTCCTGGCCCCCATGTGTAGCAGGCTGAACTATTTCCTTGTTTAGAAATAGGGTCATGGCCGATGTCCTTAGTTAAGATGAGGTCAGACTGGAGTAGGGTGGGCCCTAATCTAATATGGCCCGTGTCCTTATAAAAAGGGGAAATCTGGACACAGACACTCAGGGAGGGAAGATGGAGTGAAGAGACACAGAGAAGACAGCCACTTACAAGCCAAGGAGAGAGGCCTGGAACAGATCCTTCCCTCACAGCCCTCAGAAGAAACCACCCTGACTTCCGACTTCTAAGCCTGCAGAACTGTGAGACAATAACGTGTCTGCTGTTTAAGACACAAAGCCTGGGATGCTTTGCTATGTCATCATAGCCAAGTGTGATGCTATGGCATCATCAGCCTCAGGAAGCTGATGTGCGGGGCCAGCTGGGGTCTGGACCTGGAGCCCTCAGGGGCATCCATATCCAGGTGCCTGTGGTTTGGGGGTAGGGCTTTCCCAGACGCTCACTGGCTGCACCCCAGGTCAGGGAGGGCTCACACATGGATCTCCTTTCCCCACCTGATGGCCCCCAAGACCCTCTGGCTGCTCCTTTTCTCTGGGCTCTGGTGGCCCAGGGGCCCTTCTGAGGCTGCCCAGGGGCAGGCCAGAGCCCACTACAGCCCACCTAGGGCATCTCCGGTGGGAAGTAGACAGGGCTGAGTGGGAGCCATGGGAAGTGGCATTGGCTTCTTCCTTAATAAATGTCAGTCACACTGTCCTACTGTTTCCTAGAACACACCAAGTACTTTGCAACTCTGGGCTTTTTGCTTGCTATCCTTGGCTTGAGGTTCTTTCCTGAGCCTGTTGAATCACCAGCTGGACCTCAACATCACTTCTTCCTAGAAGCCATCCCTGACTTTCCAAGTAAACCAGCCTGGCCCCTGGTTTTCTCTGGTGGCTTCGTTTCATTTGCAGGCATGTTGGATCAAGCATTTCACCTGTCATATTGGCTGCTATACCTTAGTCTTCAGAATGGTATCATGCGTATAACAAATGCTTAATAAATATTTGGGGAAGGATGGATGGATGGACAGACGGAAGATGGATGGATGTTTATCCCGGGTGGAACAGAGAGAGCAAGTGGGTTTTGGGTGCTTCTCAACAAGCTGCTTTCCTCGAGGCCCAGGGCAGGGCCAGAGGGCTGTGGGAGGAGGAGCAGAAGCATGGGCCCCTCCCAACCCCAAGCCCTGAGCCGCAGAGTCCCCAGGGGCCCCTGACAGAGGTCTGCAGGGCTCGCCAGCAGCGCCGGGACCTGTGTGAGAGCCGGCTCCATTTCCCAGGTCCTCTGGTCCCTTGGCTCCTCTGAGGGGCAGCCAGCTCTGAGAAGAGGCAAGGGAGGAGCGTCCCCTACAGGTTTCAGAGGGACCGGGGCACGCGCCCCCCACATGCTCACGCCCGCTGCCTGCCCCTGGGAGGCTCAGGGGCTCACCTCTCTGAGGGGGCCCCTGGGGGCCCCCGGGTGGCTGTGGCCACAGCTCGTGTGCACAGAGGGGGTTGGGGGATGTGTCCGTCCTGCTGACGAGCACCCTTCGCCCAGCCCCTCACTCGTGCTCTAGCACCTTGTCCTAAAACCCCGAGCTCGACAGCCCCCGACAAGGGTCAGGCAGGGAGGGTGAGGGTTAGGAGGGCCGAGGCCGGCTGCCAGCCCTGGTTCAGCAGCATGAGTGTCACACAGGGGGAACCCAGTACGGAGGGACGGGGGCCCCCAGCTCCTGCCTGGAGCTGCCGCTTCTCGGATCAGAGGGGCTGCCCTCGGGCGGGACTCCAGGCGGCGGGGACAGGCCCAGCACCCCGTTTTGGAAGGCAGTGCACCGCTCCCCATCAGGCAAGGGGCCCCCTCCTCCCCAGCGGCCTCCAAAGCTGCAGGAAAAGCCTGCTCTGGGCCATGTTTATTTTTGGAGTTTTAACTGGTTGGGCAAGGAAGTGAGCCTTGTTAAAAGGGATTTAACTGTGGGTCATAGTGAGTTTGAGGGGCTTAGGAGGAAAGAAAGAGAAGGGCTTTTCCCCTTCATCTTCCCCAGAGCAGGGGCCCCTTCCTCACAAAGACTCAGGCCCCAGGGCCAGGACCTCAATGCCAGCCCAGCTGGAGGGAGCCCGTTAATAGGGAAGAGCTTAATTCATTTATGGGAACCAGAAAGGGGTTTCTTAGCACCGAAAAGAAAGGCCTTCCCAAGCCGGGCAGGGCCGTGGGGCTGGGCAGAGGGCTTTCCCGGGCCGCCTTCCCCAGCTCCCCACGGGGAGGGCTGTCCGTCTGCCCGCTGGCGCCGGAAGGCAGTGCGGGTCTCCGGGTCTGGGGCGCACTCAAGACCCCCGCCCCTTCACTCAGCTTCCACGAGGATGCCAGCCATCGTGGGCCCGCGTAGGCAGGCCTCCGGGGAGAAGGGTCAGAGTCGGACCACCCAGCTGACTGCGTAGACCCCTCTGGGTCTGTGCCCTGAGCAAGGTCTGTGGGGGTCAGGGCAGATGTTCCGTGGCCGAGGGCTGTTCCGGGCACTCCGTCCTCTTCCTCTGCGGCCAAGGGTGGGCCTCCTCTGTCCGTCTGCCACACGGGGTCCTGGAGGGCTAGGACCCCTCGCGGAGGGAGGAGAGGTCGGCGGGCGGTGGGTGGGCTTGGCGGTCCCTCCCTGCCGGCAAGTGTGTTCCACCCGCTTTGTTACTCCCAGTGGCTCCTCCAACGCCCTACACACGGCCGGAGTCCCAAGACACCCTTTCACCAGCGCGGGAGGCGTCCGTGGAATCGCCGTGGCCTCTTGGAGAGTCTTATTATTACGGGAAACAGCCAAAGTGGTGAGGAGGGGGCTCCATCATCTCCTGCAAGCAGATAAAATAGAAACAACTAAATAAAGCACCCTTGCCGCTCACGGGAAAAATTCTGCTTGTCAATTATGATTCATGAGCGATTGCCACACGGGGAGCCGGCCTGCCAGGCTTGAGGCCTGTTCCTGCCTCCCCCCATCTTGGTGGGCGAGGCCGGGGGTGGTTTGGCTTTTCTGGGAGAAGGTGGGTCCTTTGGCAGCACTGGCTGTTAACCCCTTGGTGCCTGCATGTCCAGTACCCGGCTGCTAGAGGGAAGGGAGGGGACCTGTGCCCCCAATTTGGCACTGAGGTGGGGAGGGCATATGGACGGCAGCCACTGGCAAGGTGCCCACGCCAGGCCCTGGCTTTGGTCCCAGCGTGAGCTCGGGACAGTGGCGGGTAAGCTCTCTATCCCTCTCTGCCCTATAAAGTCCCTGGCAGAGCTGCCCCTGATCCTCCCAGGCTCCCCGTGGAGGGGCACCAATGTGTCCTCGCCCGCGACTGCTCAGGCCAGATGGTGGGTATTTCCAGGCCACCAAGTCCTCTGACCTTTGAACAGTTGCCGCCGAATTTCAATAATGAAAGGACCTCTTTTGAATATGTACAAATGAGACGTTATATTTCCATACATTTTATTTCCAGCCTCATCTGCGAATCTAATATTGACCCGGAGTTATCTGTGATGGGGAAGTTATTAATTCTGACAGATATAAGGGAGAAGCTAATATTCGCCTTTTACAAACACCTAATATTAATCTCGGGCTCTGTAAACGAGAGCCGCACGCCGGCATGGGGGAGATGACACCAGCTCGGAATTTGATAATGAAAAATGGGCAAGTTTAATTTCAGGGAATGGATAAAAACGTTTGCCCCCTGCGAGGTAAGCAGCACAGGAGGCCCCGGCGGGATTCCCAGAGGATGGAGCAGAGGCCTGGGAAGCGACCCGCTTGCCCACAGGCGTGGGAGCCCTGGGACCAGAGCATCGCTGGCCGGGCCGTGGGCGCTGGCCCGGGTGCCTGAGAGAGGCCAGCGTGGAGCTGCAGCCTCTATCCCAGCTGCCCACACCTTCAGGAGCAGCTTCTGGAAGAGCCTCTGCAGCCCCTACCTGGTCTGGGAGCAAGAGGAGGGGACTCTGGGCTGTCCAGGGGGATCTGCGGGCTCAGAGCACCCAGGGGCGCACGAAGGCCAGGCCCCTGCCCCAACTTGCAGACTCCTGCTACCTCACCCTCTGAAGGTCCCAACACCCCTGTGCCTGCTGCCTGACCAGTGGTTCGTCCTTATACCCCTGGCAGACTGGGGAAGTGGGGAGCAGAACGGAGGAGAAGCCAGAGGGTTCTCTGTAACTTGGGGAGCTTGGGCCCCCACCCCTGAAGAAGCTGCCACCTCAAACACACCCTTTGCCCTCAGGGCCCTGCCTGCTCTGCTGTCCCCTCCCTGCACCCCAATGTCCCCTCCTTTTTATGCTGGGCTCAGCCTATGTCTTCTCTCTGTGCTTTCTGTGGCCCTGCCTGCTCTCTGCCCATCCCAGTTCATCTATCTCCTCCTCCTGTGGATCTCAGCTTGGAACCCCTTCCTGGGGGAGGCCACGCCTGACACCTTCACTCAGTGAGGCCCCCTTTTGTAGGCTCTTACACTGTTAAAGGTTGAATTTCCCCCTTTCCCCATTCATATGTTGGAGTCCTAACCCCTAGTACCCCAGAATATGACCTCATTTGGAAATAAGGTCACTGCAGAGGTAATTAGTTTCGATGAGGTCACGCTGGAGTAGGTGAGCATCTGACCCAATATGACTGGTGTCCTGATATAAAGGGGAGGTTTGGGCACGGGGAGAACGTCACGTGAGGATGAAGGCAGACACTGTGGTGGTGTGTCCATGAGCCAAGGGACTCCAGAGATTACCAGCAAACTCCCAGGAGCTAAGGGAGATGCCGGAACAGAGCCTTCCTCACAGCCCTCAGGAGGAACCAGCCTGCCAACACCTTGACTGTGGACCTGTGGCCCCCAGAGCTGGGGGAGAACATGTTTTTGTTGTTTGAACCCCCAGTCTGTGGGACTTTGTTATGGCAGCTGACAGACTAACGTGCATGCGTTTCCTTTGTGACTTTGTCACCACACACACAATTATACAGGGAGGTGTGACTCTTTTGTGAACTCCACGGAGGGAGGGACGATTCTGTCCCCCGTTGCGCACCCTGACGGATTCCCTGCGCTGGGCATGTTGCCTGGCACATCGTAGGCGCCCGAAGAGTAGCTGTTGGTTAGATGGCTGCGTACCTTGTCTCTGCTGGAAATACAGTGATCAGTGTTCATTAGATTCTTCCTGTTTGCCCCGGATGGTGCCAGGGTCGGGTGTGTACACAGGACGTACGCTAAAAACTTACCCCAACCTGTTCTGATGGCATGTTCTTTTTATTTCCACAGGCCCTGTGGGTGCTGGGAGTCTGGTGAGGTGGGGACTCTGTCAGGAGGTCAGGGTGGAACTCCAGGTGCAGCCCTCAGCTTGGGCAGAGGGGGCAGCTGTGGAGGGCCTGGAGACAGCTGGAAGCTGCGTGTCCCTGCTGGGGAGCGCAGGCCTTGGCAGCGGGCATCTCCTCCATTCATCCACTGTGGGCCTTTCGGGCAGCAACTGGCGCCCTGTTCACTGCGAAGGACCAGTCAGTCCTCCACACACAGCGGCTGTCGGGGCGAGCAGCTGCCCCAGGACGCCCTGCAGGGGGTCACAGAGGGCTTTCCCTTTGCCCCCGAAGCATAGCCATCCCAGTAATGTTGCGATTGACCCCGAGGGTCTGATACCTTGTGCACTATGCTGGGTAGAGCTTAAGTCTTGGGGTAGGTGTGGTGCCTTCAAATCTCCAACTGCAGAACTGGGAAGGACCTTGGCTATCACTGAGGCCGCCCTTTGCCAGGTTGGCAAATGAGGACACAGAGAGGGGGAGTGACCTATCCAAAGCCACACAGCAGGGCACGGTCAGAACAGGGAGAGGGTCCAGCCCGTGCTCCAGGCTTAGGGTTCAGATGCTCACTTTTCAGGAAGAAGGGGCTAGGAAAGCATGGTGTTAGGAAAACACGGCAGAGGAGTTCAAGACTTCTTTTTTCTTTTCTCCTTCTTCCCCCTTCGTGAAATCCCGAGTCTTAAGTGCTTGCTTTTCAGAAGCACCGGAAAGAATCCGAGGAGCTGGCTGCAATTCCTGCGCTCACACCTGCCTCCCTCCCGGCGACTCCCTCACTCCCTCTCTGTCCCGCACCGTCCTCCTCATGCCACACCCACTGGCCCCGCGCCCCCAGACGTGCAGCCGTGAGAGCGCACACATGACAGGGCACTCACAAAGCATGTGCCACACACACGCACACCCATGACACCCCTGTGTTCTCAGCAGACCCTGAGGACAAAGGGTCTGGGATCTCCGGCAAGTCCCCCTGTGTGGCTCTGATAGTGCAGGAAGACGGGATCCTGACTGCTGCTCATGGTTGCAAACCACAAAAAGCCCTTTGAACATCTGTAGGCAACCCAGGTGGCCTAGAGGAGTGTGAGCGTGAGTGTGACCGTGCGCTTGTGAGTGCATGTGAGTGTGTGTGTGTGTCCACGCCCACAGCAGGGAGCAAGGAAGTCCAAGTGGCCATGGTCACCTTTCTCGCCCAGTCTGTCCCGGTCATGATCATGCTTGGCCTCTGTACACATAAGCTGTCCTTTCCCATCTTCCGTGTGGTTGGTGATAAAGGTGACATGGGGGAAGATGAATGTCCTTTGGTGGCTTCTCTGTACTCGGAGCCAGGACCCTGTCACTCCCCAGTGCTGGCATTCCCAGTGAGGCTGTACTTCTGGCTGGAGCTTCCAACAGGTCCCACCCAAGAGGGCCTGGCCCATCTCCAGCTGGGTCCAATCAAGCCAGCCAGTTTGCCGGTGGGCACGGAACAGTCTCTATGGCCCCATCCGCGTCTTGGGTGGCTCCTCCCTGGGGAGCACTTCTCCAGCAGAGAGCACTGACTTGCCATCCAGTGGCCTCTCGCTCGACCTTCGTGGCCCGAGGCTGTGTTTATTGTCAGGAAGATGACTAAGAAATCCCCGACATATCATATCATCAGCGTTATGATCGGAGAAACAACACCTACAAAATCTATTATTCATTAAGTGTAACCAATATATAATTTAAAACAGTGGGTTTTGTCAAATAATGTTAGGTCAGCATAATTTTCTGCCTATTGCTAATATCTATAACATCTTTGCCTTAGTCAGCTCTATTTAAATATGCAATCATTTACAGCTTTTGAGAATATTTCTATGCACTCCCAATTTCCAATATTCAACTACGACAAATTTTATGCTGACATCAATAGCAAACTATTAAAGACAGTATTTCATTATTGGTTTTTCATCCCAAAAGTTATTTACAATTATATACTAAGCACTAATATTAAAGGAAACCATTTAAATGAGGTGCTATCTACTTTAACAATATGTCTGTCACAGAATGAGATTGTGTTTAAAGATTTTATCAAGAAATGGTTGTTTGCTGAGGTTATGTTTTGTCCATGAAATATGCATTTCATATCTCTTTCATTTCATTAACATAATTTAATTTGTGCTTTGCATTTTGTGCATAATACATATTTGATTTACAAAACAAATATTTCCATTAGAAAATGAATTTCATGCAGGCAAAAAAGCAGAACCAAATGATGTATTGAAGGAAAATAAGAAGAAATGAAATGCATTTTCTCAGTCTATTAAAAAATCTATGGCATTGACAGAAAGTGCACTTAGTGCTACATTTAAAAAATAGCACATATGTCAATGTATTAATAAATAGAATTGGAAATACAAATATTTCCCTATATCAAGCCAAGAATCTCTTTATTTTAATTGAGTTGATTTAAAAGCCCAACTACAATTTAATTTTTATTTCACGACGTGGTGCTGGGGCTGATGCCTTCGGAGCTATGTGGGGTTGGCGGTTGATGGAAGAAGATAGTTGACCTTAAAAATGGCTTTTATTGACATTGGAGAGATATGGTTGAATAGGAAGCGAAGGGGAGGCAGGCCCTTTGTGATCTGGGAGCAGGGTGGGGAGAGTGAGGCTGGCGGGTTTTGAGCAGCTCCTTGCTCAGTTGCCCTCCTGCTGCTGCATCCCGGCCCCTCTCCTCTGCACCCACCCCCCCACCTCACCCCCACCTGGACTGCGGGGCTGGTTGGGGCCCCAGGAAGCTAGGAACATGAATACTTGAATCTTGATTGGCCCACACGTGAGACAGAGGCTCTGGAGTTAGGGGAGTATGGGGTCTCAGAGTGGGGCTCCTGCCCCCCAGCCCTGTCAGCCCCTGACGTTCTTCTCACCCAGGAGTGTGGCCTGGGTGTGTTAGGGGCCGGCATGCCCCCGTCAGTGCCCTTACAACATTATTAAAGGTGATGAGCTCAGCCGACAGTGTTAAGTCAACGATGAGAAGACTCTGGAAGAGGCCACGGAGAGAGGCACAGGGCAGCAGGCAGGACCCCAAACCCAGCGATCCTCGGCTCCCACTCAGCTCAGTAGGAACCAAGGGATGCGGATCCTTCGGGAGAGCTGTAGGGAGGGGGACTTCGGGACAGACCCCTGGAGTCCAGCCCCTCAACCGAGGCTCAGAGGTGGTGACGTTGCACAGTGAGTCTGTGGCCAAGCTGTCTACACTGGCCACCACCCTCTGTTCCTATTCCCTGATCTGAAATCTCTTTCCTGTAGCCCACAGATCCATACCCGAGGCCCACTCATACCCGCCCTGGCTGCCCTACCCCCAGAACAAGGAAGCAGTCACTGTCCTGACAGCCCCTGGGATGATGAAACAGGGTGGGAGAGATCTCAAGTACAAGACTGAGGCTGTTGGGAAGATCCCTGTGGTCTCTTTAAAAGGGAACCAAGGGCTGGTCTTGGCACTGTGATTGTAAGCGTGTTGAGGAGGGCTGCCTGGGCCTCCTGTGACCTCACCTTATATAGTCAGTGGGTGGTGGTGATATTGGGTCTCCGAGTGGGGCCGTGGTATACATTTGCACAGGCTGTGCACTGAACCACAGTAGAGATGCCATTCATGTAGCTGAATATGAGAAGGGCGCCTTCAGGAGTTAACACAGTATAGCAGTCACATCACACCGTCAGTGGCATGGGGCATCACTGGCAGGGAGGGGGATGCTCCCACATGCTCCTTCTCTCTCTCTCTCTCACACACACACACACACACACACGCACACGCTCTCTGACATAGTCACACATGCTCCTCCTAGCTCACAGTACCTCTACTTATGTACACACACAACACACATGCTCACAATTATATTCACATTCACCCATATGCACACATACACACACACACACACACACACACTCTCTCACACATTCTGTAGACCCTGAGGACCAGCCTGCTCACCTGTGCCCACCTTGGCCTATGCCCTCCATGTTCCTTGTCTCCTCCCATTAGAATGTGGGTTCCTTTGAGGCTGGGTCAGGCCTCCTTCAACAGTCCCCGCAGTGCCAGACAGAGGCCCATGCACACATGGGCACAAGAAGGATGGCACCTTGCACGTGGGAAATGCCCACAGGCCTCTGAGGCACAGGTGCCTGGGCATGGGGCTGGAGGGGACGGAAGTGGGGGCTTCCTCCAGCAACTGAATGAGATCTACAGTGCCAGGCCGTGTGTGTGTGCTTGCAAGCCCTGCGTCGGCCTGGTCTCCCCTCCTAACCTTGTCCCAAGTCTTCAAGCCCCCTCCCCTCCCTCGGCCCCTCCACTGCAAGGGCCAGAGGGGAATGGCATTAGAAAAATCCTTTTTGTTTCAATCCCAAAGATCACAAAAAATAGTAACTCTGGCTAGAGCGGGAGGAACACAGCTGAGGAACCAGAAGGCTGAAGGTCTGCCTAGGGGGGGAAGGGAGGTGAGGAGGGGTGGTGCCAGGGGCAGTGGGAGCTCCTGGTGTTGGTCTCGGCTGACACTGCATGTCAGCAGCTTCCAGGCACCAGAAGGCCAATCTGATGGCCCGCGCCTCTGGGTTCTCCCAGCCTAAGGCCCTGGCCACGCTGCCTGGAGGAGTTGGGGGGGGTCAAGGCCACACATGAGGCAGCTGAGGCCACTGCACCAGGAAGGGCACCTGCAGTGCGGTAGAGAGAGTGGGCCCTGGGTTCTCTGGCCCCCCCAGCACTCATCCTCAGCATGACCTTCCTTCCTGCGTGTGATGGGAACGGTGGTGTCCACCACTTGGGGGAAGAGAGAAGGAAGGCTACAGCCTTTGGGACTGGCAGGGGGCTGTGCACAGAGGTGGATGGCTGTCACCACTGGGACGGGCCGGGGGTCCTGGCTCCCTGTGGGGCCAGGCCGGTGTGTGCTTGGCTCGTGAGGACGGGGGAATGTGCTGACACAAGAAGTCAGCTTGCTTTCTGGCTGGGGTATTGGAAAAAAAATCCATCTCCGAGGGAGGACAATCTCATCATATTAGCAGTATGGATTTCTGGCTCCAGCAGAGCCAGAAGCCCCTCTTCCTGGGAGGGAAGGACAGTGTGCAAGGGCCTCGGGCAGCATTCACAAACCCTACCTTCCTGTGGCTCCCGAGGAAGAGAGGTTTCCGGAGATCCTGGGGCTGCAGGGGCCTGTTTTGGATCCTCACCTTGGTGCCTGGGGCCCAGTGAACCCCTCCCAGAGAGGGTACAAAGGAGAGTCTAGGCCACAGGGCTGTGCCCTCTCCCAGGTCTCGGGAGCCCTCACCTCCTTGGCCAGCCAGGTGTCCATCTCTTGAGGACCTGGGACGGCTGCATCTGAGACCAGGCTGTCCAGCCCTGACATGATGCTTCATTTCTCTCCCAAGATTGTACGTTTTGGCCCCATCTGGACCTCGTTAACTCCACGCCAGGTACTGCGGAGATGCAGGAGTGGGACCCTGCTCCTGCCAGCACTGAGACACACTTCTGAAGAGAATTTATCCTTGAGCTATCTTAACACACAATCCTAATTAAAGACAACTTCCTTTTTATACATTTAATTTGTGTGTAGCTAACACACGTGCATAATTTAAAACATGAGATGGCTTCTAAGTGAAAGACACTTTCACTTACAGTCTCTGTCCTGCCCCTCCACACCCTCACTCCGGCTCCCCAGGGCAGCCATCTTCTACTCTTTTAGCTGTTCTAATTGTAAGTGTTTTTGTTTGTTGCTGTTTCTACTATTTAAAAAAAAAATGTAATTTATGCCCAAATTTCCCGCCAGAACTGTAAACTCCTATCACAACTGTCAACATATCAGGCTGTCTGACATTTCCATTTTTTTCCCCTTGAAGTCTCCCTTCACATGGAACATTTGGCTCTGCTGGTTGCTCTCTAGAATGGGGCTCAGCTGCTCTCCTGGTGTCTCCCTTCCACATCGGCCTGGGAATTGACTGTAACCCTCTTATTTCTCCTACACTGTCTTCCTTTTTCTTGGTTTATTCCTTTGTTTTGGTGGAACACACCCTCCAGTAACTTTCTGAGAAAAGGTGCCTGGTAAATAGTTTTTTTCAGACTTTGCTGTTTGAAGTGTAGTCTGTACATCCTCCCTCTTAACTGGCCATTTGGCTGGATCTAGAATTCTAGGTGGAAGGCATTTTCCCTCCCAATGTTGAAGGCATTGCCCCCATGGTCATCTTGGTAGCAGGATGGTTTTTGAGAAGCCCGAGTGAGGCCTTTCCTAGTCCCAGTCTTTCAGACGTGGCCTGTTTTGTTCTCTGACGGCTTTCAGATCCTTTCTTTATCTGTCCACTCTGACATCCGGCAATGATGGGCTCTTTCTGTCTAGAAACTTATGTCTTTCAATTCCAGTTGTTTCTCCGATCACTTCCACTTCTTTCAAAGTGTTCTGCCTTGGTTTTTCTCCATCACATCTTTCTGAACTCTTGTCAGGCTTCCATTCGACCTCATCCTCCGATCTATTGTCTCCCATTTTCATCTTTTTTCTTTCTGTTCCACTTCTGAGGGATTTCCTTTCTTTAACTTCCAACCACTCTACTGATGTTTTAAAAATTTGCCCTTATATTTCTAATTTTAAACAGCTCTTTAAAAAACCCTTCCTCCCTTCTTTCCTTCCTTCCTTCCTTCCGTAGTGAATGTCCTTTTGTCAGTCTCTGGTTACTATTTCATGGAGTCATGTTCTTTCTTACTTCTCTGAGGCACTGATGATAACTTTGTGGGCAGTTCCTCTTTGTTAGAAAACTGCGGTAAAACACACATAACATGAACCCTACCCTCTTAACAAATTTTTAAGCGTACATTAAGCTAAGTGAAATAAGCCAGTGATAGAAGGACAAATGCACGATCCCACTTATATGAGGCATCAAAAGAAGTCAAACTCATAGAAGCAGAAGGTGAAATGGTGGTTACTGGGGGTGGAGGGGGACAGGAGAGGACGTGAGGAGTTGCAGGTCCGTGGGCAGAGTTTCACTTACGTGAGAGAAACATTCCAGAGCTCTGTACGCATCTCTCCTGCTCCTGCGTTGCCTCCATCTCTCCCAAGTTCCTCTTCTGGCAACTGTCTCTCACACTGGAGACTGTCTTTAGATGTCTGGTGGCCCTTGGCTGTCCCTGTGTATCTTGGTGTGAAGGACTAAGGACTCTCCCTGGGAGGTTGGTGTGCAGGGCTGGCCAGCTGGGGCCTCTCTGTGGGCAACTAGGACTTGCCACAGGTCTCAGTGGTATGCAAAACCCTGCCATCTCTTGTGGGCAGGGAAGTGGGTAGATGAGCACAGACGTCAGTCTGGAGTCCCGGGGCTCACCGTTCCCTGTGAGGCTGCTTTGCACCCCTTGTTCTCATCATGGAACCTGCTGCCTCTGTTCAGCTTCTCCAGAGAAACAGCTCCACTTTCTGCTGGCATGGCAGGGGTGTTCTCTTGGCTGATTCGACTCTCTGTCACAACGCCCACCCAGACAGACCCGTGCTTCCGGTCCCCAAGTGGCCCCTGCTGCAGGGGCACCTGCCAGTCCCCCTGGCCCACTCACTCAGCCGTTACTGCTGCATCTCTCAAACTTCTGTCAAAATCTCTTCTTTGCCATTACAGCTCTTCCCATTCTCTCTGTTTTGTTTTGTGGACTTGTGTCCTTTTTGTTCTGTTATCGTCTGCTAGTGGGACTCGGCATGATGGGTCCTCTGTGCCCATCCCTTCGCGTCCCTGGGACTCAGTTTCCCCATGTGAGGAAGAGGAAGGTGTTGAGTGAGATGACGTCTCAGGCCAGGGCGGGCTCTGCTGGTATTTCTGGGTTCCGCTGAGGTCTGAAGAGATCTACACAGACTCCACAGAATGAAGTTGGGCTGGACGCACACAGTGGTGCTGCTGTTTTGTCCGGGACCGAACCAACCCAAACCCACTCTTCCTCCCTGCCCTAAGCCCACCAGGGCCCAGCCCCCGGGAACACATTGCTCCCCACCACCCCCAAAGGGTGCATCATTCCCTCCTCCTCACACTTCAGCCACCAAAAGAGCCAGCCTACCAGCCGGGATCCCAACTCACGAGCCTGCGGGTCAGGAAGGAGCATGCACATGATAAAAGAGGGAGTGGTGGGGGGCTGTGGCATCCAGACAGCTCATGCTCCATCAAAAGACAAACATATTAAATGCTTTAGTGTAAATACTCATGTCCACCAGCTGTATGCTCTGTTTTAAGATACAGTGTATTGGGCTTCCCTGGTGGCGCAGTGGTTGAGAGTCTGCCTGCCGGTGCAGGGGACGCGGGTTCGAGCCCTGGTCTGGGAAGATCCCACATGCCGCGGAGCGACTGGGCCCGTGAGCCACAATTGCTGAGCCTGCGCATCTGGAGCCTGTGCTCCGCAACAAGAGAGGCCGCCATAGTGAGAGGCCCGCGCACCGCGATGAAGAGTGGCCCCCACTTGCCGCAACTAGAGAAAGCCCTAGCACAGAAACGAAGACCCAACACAGCCATAAATAAATAAAATAAATAAATAAAAAATTAAAATAGCTTAAAAAAAAAAAAAAGATATAGTGTATTAATAGAAAATTTGAGGTATGATAAGGTCAACAGATCAGGAGATGATTGTCATTGAAACAATAGTTTATCACAGTTCTCAAGAGGAAGAGGCACATCTCACTGCACAGGGCCACATGGGGAAACACAAGTGTCGGTCAGGAGGCAGAGGGCGTGAGGGAAAAATGTGGGCAGGAGCCTTTACTATGGTTTCCACAGGAAGGAACAGGCAAGGCAGGGTAAGCAGGCTTGGGATTGGCTAGTTTGAATAATTTCGGTGGGTTCTGGGGAGTAGAGGCTGTCCCTAGTTTCCTGGAGCCTGGCCCTGGGTGATAAGGGCAGGGGGATAGTGGCCCAGATAGAGGATGAGGTTGGGGGTGTGGGCTCTGGGTTGCCTAGCTTGCATAGTCGTTTTCTATTCTAGGGATGGTAGACGTGGCCCTGGAAGGGGCAGTCCCTCCAGGGTCAGCACGGTCCCAGATGTCAAAGCATCAGATGCACAGAAAGTAAAAGACACAGCTAATAAGGCCAGTGAGGGACCCCTGCCGGAGGACAAGACACCGGGAAAGCATAGACCTAGGACACTGGGGAGGGTCCTCCTGGGCTGAGGGGGAAGGAAAGCCGGAGCCCAGGAGCCTCTGGGTCGGGTGGGGAGAGGAGGCTGCCCAGGGAATCCTGAGCAACGGCACCAGAGGGAATGGGCTGGAGTCCTCTGGGAGCTGAGGGTCTTCCTAGTGAGGGCTGTGAACAGCTTGAAGTGGAGGAAGGCTTTTGAGACAAGTGTGGGAATATCAAGGAGGGACTCCTGGGCACAGGGGACAGTCAGCCACAGCTGTGCAGTGGGACGCTGTGGGCCAGGCCATTGAGGAGCACAGCCTGTGGCCGTGGGAAGTTCTTCCTCTTCTGTCTCCCTCTCCCCCTCCCTCTCCTTCTCTTCCTCCTCTTCCTCATCTGAGGCTGTCAACCAAGGGCCCAGGGATGCATGTTAACCGGCCTCTGAGAAGTACCCAGTGGGCCCCCAGCCCAGACCCCCTGCACAGTGCCTCCTGGCAGGGAGCCCCCGGGCCCGAGGCTGTAGAGCAGGGGCTCCTGCCTGCTGGGCCTGGCCAGGTGGCGAGGCTGGGTCCTGCCCACGGTCACTGCCGTTGCAGGTCAGGGCGCTGGTGGAGGCCTTGCTCAGGGGAGGGGTCTCCTCAAGTGCCTCCTGATGGCGGGAAAATAAAAGCTGTGATTTAGAGGCAGCCTCCACTCGCAGCGCTTCCTTAGCTGAAGACGCTCAGCTAATGAACCTCAAGCAGATTCATGGCTGTGGGTGAAGTCAACAGGGTCCTCACTCCGCAGAGACGAGCCGCATAAATCTTTGTTTTTAATGTCTAATGATATGTAAAATATTTAAATTTGCAACTCAGAATTACTAAGCTGCCAAGGTTTTTTGCCTATTAAAGTGTGTTCTTGCCTGAGAATTTATGGGGCGCCCCGTGCCCGCCGCCAGCCCCTGTTAGGGGACAGGAGGTATAGATTTGTGGTCTCCTACTGTAAAAAACTTCAGGATTGTCTGACCCTGTAAACTGAAAATTCATGTCTCTTGCCCGGGGACAAATGCATTCTTTGTAAAGGCAGCCCATGGCCAGCCTTGGGCTCATGTTAGTTTATTGTCACTGGTTGATAACGTTTAATGGAAAAGATACAAGAGTGCCAAAGAATTTTAATTATTTTTGTGATAAAGTTATATGTTCGGCCTTGAAAAAGTAGAGATAATGCAGGGATTCATTATTATTCCCAGTGTGTTTAAACAGACGACACAGAATGCAAACAAAAGCAGATGAAATTTGAAAAGTATTATCAATATTGCAGATAGCAGATGCCCTTTCGAATCAGAACAAGCATATCTTCTATAGCAACTTTATGGTTGAGTAGTTTATTCATTTCTATTAGAAGGTTGTACGTTTCTAAAATATGTAGATGGTATCTAGAAAAACCAACCAACCAGACAGGTCATTCTGCTTGTTTTCCTAAATTTATTATTTCACTTTTTGCAGGCCCGATCTGAGAGGCATTAACATGGGAGTAGAGTCTTATTGTGCCAAATTCTATCTTGTACATGACCTTTGGCGGGCTTGGCTCTGGGGGGAAGAGGAAATAGGAACGAGGTGTCTGGACCATGGCGGAGCTTATGTATGGCTTTATCTGGGTTGTATTTGTGAGGCTGGAGTCAGGGTCTACCCGCCTGTCGGTAAATTTTCCACATGCTCTGGGCTCCCTCTGGCACCCAATGGAGGGAAACAAGTCCAGGAGCAAATCGCAAGTGCCCCTCGCCACCTGTTCCCTTCCAGGTCCCCCGACTGTGGGGGTCACTCTGAGGTGTTCTGAGGTGATGGGAGCTTTGTCTTGACTACATAAAAATGGATCCGACCTCCTTCTGGGGTTGCCAGCTTCGTGGGCTCCTTGTCCCTGGGGAGGCGGCTCTGGCTTTCTTGGCAGCGAGGCTTTCTGGATTCTGCCAGTTGTTTTCTTGGAGGTGAGGAGCAGACCCTGGATGACTGGTTGATCCCAGGGTCCCACTGACTGCCTCTGGGGCCTGGGAAAATCCCTTTTGCCTTCCTATCCTGATTTTCCTTTCTTGTTCTCATGTTCTCAGTGGGGTAGCCTAGATCTCCAGCTTTGTAGCCAGACCGAGCCTTGAGCAAGTGACCCCTCCTTTGTGGCCCCTGTTTTCTCAGCTGTAATATAGGTTATGGATACTGTTGAGGTTGTTAGGATTAAATGAGGTAATACATTCATGTAAAGCTCTCGGCTCCTTGTCTTACATTAAGTCCTCATTAAGAGGGAGCTGTTATTATTACCGTCGTTGTTTACTTTGACTGATGGCTCACTGGATGCACAGGAAATTGCCCTCCCTGTCCCAGCTGTCTGCCCAGTGGGACTCCTTCTGTGGCTCCTTCTTGACCTGGGGTTTCTTCGATGCAGACCCAGGAGAGTGACAGCCATGGCTGAACCCTTAGAGCAGGAAGGTGGAGGGCAGGGAGTGTGGAAGGGGTGCCTGAAGCTGGAGGGGCTGGGTCATGGGGAGTCTTGAGGCCAAGCTCAGACTTGGGGGACTTGCGAGGCCTGGCTTGTAGCTAAGGATGGGTGCGGACAAGGGATGCCATGAATTAACTGGTGCTTTCAAGAAGCGGTACCTGGCAGTGAATGGCTTCTTAGGAGAAGGGAATGGCCCAACAGCAGGACAGTTACAAAAATAAGCCATGTGATAGGCCATAAAAGAAGTCACCATATATTCCAAGGGATCATTAAGGTATATATGATGTGCTCTAGTCACCATGGAATAATATTAGAAATTAAAAGCAAAAGGATAGCTAAAAGTTCTTATGTGTTTGGAAGCTAAATAATATATTTAAAACAAATAATAAATTAGGAGAACCTAGAATGGATTGATCTTGAGAATGCTACATGTCATGTGTGAGACACAGAGAAAGCAGTACATCGAGGGAAATTTATGCCTTTTAAATATATTTATCAGGAAACAAGAAAGGCTGACAGCAAATGAGCTACATATTCAACTCTAGAGATTGGAAAAAGAACAAACCCAAAGAAACAAGAAAGAAAGTAATAAGGATAAGGGCAGACACGTATAAAATAGAGTGGACTAACAAAGGCACTGACAGGCTCATTGAAAAGATTACTAAGGCAGAGGAAGGGAGGAGAGATGGTGCAGGTGGGAGGGAGCGCAGGCCCTGGGAGGCTTCAGGCTGCGGAGGTGGGGAACCTGCCTTTCCCAAGCATCCACCGGGACTGGTTTGCTGGGGTGTCCGGGTTTATGCCTGCTGCCTCCTTGTAATTATTAATGACACCTCCTTTCCCCTCCAAGAGTGTTGCTTTGAAGGGTAACTTCCACCTGTGCTGTCCATCAGGAGCCACATTTGGTTTTTGAGTGCTTGAATCATGGCTGGAAGTGTAAATTCACACCAGATCTTAACGATTTAGTAGGAGAAAAAGAATGTAAAATAGCTCAACATTTTTTACACTGAATACATGTAAATAATCTTTTGGATATGTTGGATTAAATAAAATACATTATTAAAATTAATTTCACTTGATTCTTTTATTTGGCTACCAGATAATTAAAGATTGCCTGTGTGGCTTATGTTCTATTTCTCTAGCCAGTGCTGATTCACATGGTCACCCAGCCATGAGCTGGTTCTGGGCTAAGGGCCTGATTAAGTACAAAGGCTTGGGGTTCACATCCAGACCCAGCATTAACTTGTCTTGGTCAAATTACACCATCTTGCTATGTGTCAATCTCCCCTTCTCTAAAATGGGAATAGTACGTCTCATAAGATTTCGGGGAAGCTAAACTTAGATAATTCCTATAAAGCACTCAGCTCTGTGCAGTTAACATTCATTATTAGTTGCGAGTCATAAAAACCAGCATAATGACGATATGCTTCCTCCCCACAGTCCTCTGATGCTGTTTTATGGCTTAGGAAGTGACAGTGCCCTGAAGGTTAGCGACTTGCCCATGATCCCAGGACAGCCAAACAAGCCTGCCCATCCTGCCACACAGTGCGCCGACACCCATGCCCTGCACTCCTGGACCTGCACGAGCTGGCCTGGCAGGCAGAGGTAGCCTCTCTGCTTCTAACCAGTCCTTCCTTCTTCCAGCTTATCCTTCTCCTGCCGCTCCTCCCTGCCCAGCAGTCTCAGCCTCTCCTGGGCCCGAGTGAGGCGAGGATTCCTCTTAGCCTCCCCTGCAGACTCAGGGCTTCCCGAGGTTGGACCCTCACATTCCCTCTCTCTGTGTCCCACCTTGGTCCTCCCGGCATTGAGTCTATGGCTTGGCCGTCAGCGAAGGCTGGCAGGTAGCTTGACAGATGCTTTCTTGGTTCATCAAACTCACTCTCTAGTCTGAACTAAATGTGGTTCTTCCAGACCTTTGGATGGGATGGGTCTCAGCAACAGCCAATCAGAGATGTGGTGCGCAGAAATGCCCTTGGGGGCTCTCATCTGTGCCTTGCTGCTAGAGCTGGTCTCCCCAAAGGGACACACTGACCTGGGGACCTCCTGGGAGGAGCCCCAGGTGACAGCACCTGGTTTTATGGATCACACCATCACCTCCAATGAGACAAGTGCAGACAGGGAGTCATGCAGGGCAAGGCCCCGTCATGATTCCCGCCTCAGTCCCTGGGAATTCTGGATCTGAGGGCCACGCTGGCAACACCCGTCTGTTGCCTTCCTACAAAGGAGACTGGAGACCGTCAGTGGAGTCAGGAGGCACGAGGATGAAGAGCTCACGTTCATGCAGAAGTTCTGAGCTGACAAAGCTCTTTATGTTCTTTTATTTGATTTCCACAAAAGTTCTGCTGAGAAGTATTATTATTCCCATTTTACAGCTGAGGAAGCCCGGACAAGGTAGATACCTTGGCCAAGAGCTAGCAGCTGGTTCACGGAAGAGCCAAGGCTTGGAGAGAACTTAGCTTGTCCCAGGGATGGGGGTCACTGGGGGGGGGGGGCTGGGCTACCTGCTGCCTCAGACTCTACCCTTTGTGCCCTTGGGGTGGCAGGCATCAGGGAGGGGGTGCAGGATCTTGGGATGCAGTAGAGAGGGTGGCAAGAGCTTGAGGTCAGGAGTCAGAGAGAACTCGTTCAAATCCCGGGGTTCCCTACTATTCGGCCCTGTGAACAAGTTCTTCGACTCTGGCAGTTTTGATTTCTTCCCTGGGGTGATGCTAGCACCCCCTCATCTGGCCCCTGTGAGTTTAGATGAAGCAATGTGTGTTTGTGTCCAGGACAGAGTCTGCCACTGGTGAATGGTGGGCTTCTGCTGCTGTTGTTGGTCCTGAGATGTGGGGGAAGGTCTGGTTTCCGAGCAAATCCCCCGAGTGGTATAGCCCTGTCTCTATAGCATCTAGCCATGGCTCGACCCAGGGAGCAACTTTGGGAGGGAAGCTGTGTTGCCAGGCTCAGAAATGTGCTTCCTCAGTTCCTGTCACAGGGGCTTACTGAAGGAGCTCGGAGAATGGGAAGAATAAGGGGCATGGGTACCACGAGCCCCAGGGGAACCGGATCTTCCTCTGCAGCTCCTCTCTAGCCCTCTCCCGGGCCCCACCAGCTTCACCCCTCGCTTCTCTCTGTACCTCCTGTGCCTCTTGTCCGTGTACACCAATATGGTTAGCTGGCTCAATTCTAACTGGCCCTACATCCAGCCCTGAACTTCAAGCTGTGTGTTGAAGGAGCAGTGCAGACACGGCCACGCAGGCCTAGCCATGAATTAGGCAAGGGGACCGTGGCTGGCCTGACCAAGCTGGAGCACAGAGCTGGTTCTATGATGAGCTGGCCCACCCCACTGTGTGCCCAGAGGACCCCACACCAACCCATTTTAGAGACCAAAGAGGGAAGTGGCCACCTTCATCATGATGCCCTTCCGGTGGCCTGAGTCCCTGGGGAAGGAGCCACGTTTCCCTGTCTGGTTGCTCCCGCCAATCATGGTTGAAGACCTCAGAGGCTGTCCGCGGGGACTGGCTGGAGGGAATTTTTACAAGCGCCGGCAGGAGTGAATGTGCTTCTATTTTATAAGCTCCGTTCTTTTTTGAAAATGGAGCTTCTTAAAACCATCCCCTTTGGGAAAAGTGGCCTTGACTCTTCAACCATTATGTACAGAGATAACATTAAAAGGCAAAATTGTGTACACAGGTCTGAGGCAGTTATAATTAGAATAATTGTCCCCTGTTTCAGGTGCCCCTCTTTCTGGGAAGCTCAAAGCACTACGTGAGCATTATCCAATTAATTCTGGAAATAGGTGGTGAGAGAGGTGGGGATGGGCCTGGCATGTGCAGTTTACAGCCACGGGACTGCGGCACTGAGAGGTTAAGTGACTTGCCTAAGGTCCCACAGGGTCAGGAACTGAAGCCCGTTCAGTGCACAATAGATTGGTGTCCTCACAGAAAGTATTTACTCTGCAGCTGCAGCTCCAAACGGCAGGTAAAAGGCCCAGTTTTCATACAAGTGGCAGAAATTTCCCATCGAGCCCCCAGTCACAGTTCCCTCCCCCCTCCCCCCTCCCCCACTGTAGCTGTTGAGCTTCCTTCCCTCCTGGCCCAGCCTCCTGCAGACAGCTCACTGAAGGTAGCGAAGTAACTGAATAAAAGTTCTTGTAGATAACAAGTGGTGGCGGCCGAGAGAGCTAACCAAGCCAGATAAACCTCATGTGTTGCAGAGCAAATTAACTATGAAGAATAACTTCCTTTTTAAAGAAAAACAATCAACGGAGTCATAATTGTTTAAGTAGCTGTCTTATAATGTGGTTTTATGAGCTAGCCTCAGCTGAATTACAAGCGCCTTAGCTCCCTTTGGAGATAAGCAGTGGGAACCCCAGAAGTGGCTTTGACCCCAGGTCATGGAGGGAAATGGCTGTGGTAACCCCAGAGCATGCTGGGAATGTGGGTGGGTAAGAGTGGGAGGCCCTGCTGATGGTTTGTGGGAAACCCAGGGCATGCTGGAAACGTGGGTGGGTAAGGGTGGGAGGCCCTGCTGATGGTTTGTGGGAAGCCCAGGGCATGCTGGGAATATGATAGGTAAGGATGGGAGGCCCTGCAGATGGGTTGCGGGAACTGCAGGGCAGGCAGAGAGCCCAGGTGTGTATGGATAGGGGTTTTGCTGGCAAGTTCTCTCCACCTATGGGCAGAACGTGAGAATGATATCTAAACAGATGGAGACACAGGCTCCAAAAGAACTTCTGGGCATGGCTTCCACATGAGAGCCCTAGAGGAGCAGTTTCCTTAGTGATGCTGTTATCAACCAGGAGAAGGAAAGGGCCAGCCCCCATGGGGTGCATCCAAACTCACTCACTCATCAAAAAATATGGATATCAGGGTCTGGAGAGATGCCAGTGAGCCAAAATGGAATCACAAAAAACAGACAAACAAAAGCCCAGGTCCCTGCCCTCTTGGTGCTTGCTGTCTCCGGGGAGAGGGGTGGGAACCAGACACTAATTTTTAAGAAGCACATAGATAAATGTAATATTTATGTGGTGAATTCAAGAGGAGAGAGGATGCCTAGGAAAATGTGAATGAATAATGGAGGGGAGGGTGGGGACCGGCAGGGGCTGGTGGGAAGGCTACTTGAAGAAGGGGCAGTTAGGGGAGACCTTGGGGTGTTACTGGTGAAGGGGTATGTGTGTGTGTGTGTGTTTGTGTGAGGGAAAGTGTGCTGGGCGTAGTGGATGGTGAGTCAGACTCCCTAGTGGAAAGGAACAGTAAGAAATAATGAATAAAGAAATGAGGGGCTTTGGTGATGTATGAACACAAATCTAATATCCAGTGTTATACATAAAATATATAATATTATATAATATATAATATATACTGGTAATATGAATCACTGTCTTAGTCTGCTCAGGCTACCATAACAAATACCATAGGCTGGGTGGCTTAAACAACAGAAATTTCTCACCATTCTGGAGACTGGAAGTCCAAGATCAAGGTACCACTAATGCTCTTCCTGGTTTGCAGACCAACACCTTCTGGCTGTATCCTCACATGGAGGAAAGAGAGGCTCTACCCTCATGACCTAATCACCTCCCAAAGGTCTCACCTTCAAATACCATCACATTGGGGATTAGGCTTCAACAGTTCATAGCAATCAATTAAACTCAAGTCCAGCTTAACTTTCCTTATGGGGACGTACGGAAGAGAGTATGAAAAAATCTAATGGAGACAAGTTTAGGAGATAGTGAAACCCAAATGGCACGTCTCTCACTGGTCCTTTAAGACTACAGCTGAGCCCCAGTTTAGAGCCCATGGGGGCCCTGGACCCTGCCCTGAGAACTGAAGGGGAAGGGTTTGCTCCAGACCTTGAGTTCTTGCTTGAGGCCCAGAGTCAGATGGATAACATGGGGGATTGGCATCTGTTAACATCATTAGATCATTGTTCCCTCACAGCCTCCAAGGACCATTCTTCTACCTTGATTGTGGCTGCTGGTTGGGGTTATTTGGATATTTGCCCCAGGTCTGTCTCGGCCACAGGGAGGGAGAGGGAGGTCCAGGAGGGCTGTCAGGGCCCTGCTGCTGAGTGTGGCCCCTGGGAAGTCAGTGGGTGACTGTAGGGGCCCCAGGTATCCTGTGGTGATGTCGTAGGGAATCCTCACTCTCTGTTTCTCTCTCTCTCTCTCTCTCTCTCACACACACACACACACACACACACACACGTACACACGTCCTACAACAGTTGAGGTCACACTCTTGGCTCTCTCATTTCATGGACACCCCCAGCGACATCGTGAGACTGACATAGTTTGCCTTTCACAGGTTCCATTACCCCAGTATCAGCAGCCCTGCCTCAGTCTCCCCATCTTGAAGAGGGGTTATCGGACTGAGGGCTCAGCCCCGCCCCTGACAGGGCCCAGGACCCAGCCAGCGCTGTCTCCCCCAGGGGGAGGCCTTCGGTGCCTGGTGAAACCCCAGGAGTCAGGAGCTTCAGGAAGGGAAGTGGAACTATTTAAACAGCCCTCAAGGGCTGCCTTCCTATCACAGAGAAATAGGTGGCCGGCTCCTCCCTCCCGCCCTATGATTATACAATAGATTTAAAGTCTCTGGTATCCACAAATCTACATCAAAATATATTCTCTAGCCGTGGGGAACGTCTCAGAATTGTTAACCTTCTCCCTAGGTATTAGAGGTAACACACTGTGAGATTAGATGTATATTTTCTTCAAGATACACCACCCATTGAGGGGTTCATATTTACATCTTTTGTTGATATTTTTTATAGATTAAAAGCGCCTCTTTGCTAGGTGATAATTCTGCTAAGTACTGTAATTTGCTGCCATTAATATTTGTCTGAGTCCTAGTTTGCAAAATATATTTGAAACCACGTTAGAAAGTCGCATAATTGCTTCTTTGCGAGCAGGGGAAATGAGTAGTTTCTTTACCCAGCCTTTATCCTGTTAACCTTGGAGAGGAGGGGTGTTCACCAGAGCCCTGGGAATGGCTGAGCACCATTAGCCACGGAGTTCCAGCATGTACTCGGGGTGAGGACGCAGCCTGGCTGGACCCAGCTCCCCGTGGCTTGGGCTCTGCTGTGTGCTGCAGGTCTGGCCTCGTGTTCTCTCTGGACCATGGTGACAGGCACATTCCACTGAAAAAGCACAACCCTTGCCTGGGCCCTAGGCCTGGGGGTTGCTGAGAGCTGCCTACCCCATGGGACCCAAGGCAAGATAAGCACTCTTCCTGGGCCTTGCTCAGTGCCTTATCTGGAGAATGGAGGCATTGCTCTCCCAACCTGACTCTCCCCAAGGAGTGTGTAAAAGGCTCCTGCCCAGGGATCAAGTGGCTCTGTGCCCGCCACATAGTGGATACTCAGCAAATATTTTGGGAATGTGTGCATGACAGAGCTGGTGGCATAGCCAGGCCTGATCTCCTGAAAAGTGGGGCTTAGGGGACAGAGTGGGCCAGGCAGCACAGGGCTGGGTGAGAGGTGCCAGGCGGTTGTCGGCGGGGCGGGGCAGGGGGCGGGGGTGTCTCCTGAATCAGCACCAGGGACAGGGAACCCCATGGCACAGGGCGGGGGAGGGAGGCTGCCCAGGAGGACCTCAGCCTCTGCCTTTCAAGGCACTCTCTCCTGTACTCGCCACACTGCACACATCCTCTCCCTAGGCCTCCTGCAAGGGAATGGAGGCAGCCCCGGGCCCTTGCCAGCAAGTGAGCGTTACATCTGGGTGTCTGGCTGGGGGCTTGGCCATTGGTCACAGCCTTGCCCCTGTTAGAGGCAACTGCCTGCCAGAGGCTGTTCCATGTGGGCTGGGCCTCCGTGAGTTGTCAGGCTCTGTGGTAGTTCCTCAGGGCCTGGCCTTTCACCCCAAGGCAGGGACCAACTGGGGCATTTCTTTTTTTTTTTTTTTTTTTTTTAATTATTTTATTTATTTATTTATTTTTGGCTGTGTTGGGTCTTCGTTGCTGTGCGAGGGCTTTCTCCAGTTGAGGCGAGCGGGGGCCACTCTTCATCGCGGTGCGCTGGCCTCTCACTATCGCAGCCTCTCTTGTTGCGGAGCACAGGCTCCAGACGCGCAGGCTCAGTAGTTGTGGCTCACGGGCCTAGTTGCTCCGCGGCACGTGGGATCTTCCCAGACCAGGGCTCGAACCTGTGTCCCCTGCACTGGCAGGCAGATTCTCAACCACTGCGCCACCAGGGAAGCCCCAACTGGGGCATTTCTAATCAGGAGGGCATTTTGCCTCCTGTTGAGCTGTAATCCTTCTTTTCTATCATCTCCAGCAGCAGCTCCCAGTGTAAGCGAGGACCTCACGGAGCAAGACTGAGCCCTGGTCCCTGGGGCAGCAGGCAGGAGCCTCATAGCCAAGCTTACTTTACTCCCATGTGAAATGGGGATAATGAGGCCCCTACCTCACAGGGGTTCGTTGTGAAAGGAGTGAAGATGTGGAGCGTGCTTGGAAGGGCGCTTTGCAATAGCAGCACTCGATAAAGGTTATTCGATATTATTTCATGTGTGTATATGTACGTAGGCAAGGACGTGTGTGTATCTGTGTGTGTAGATGTGTGCACATAAGCCTATTCGAGCGGGTTTGTGTGTGCTGGCTGTGTGCACGCTGATGACTGAGTGTGTGCACACACATGAGTGCTTGTCTGTGTGCAGAGGGGTTGCCTGTGTGTCTCCGTGTGCTCTCGGTCCAGGCCCCACCACCCCTCCCAGGGTGCCAGCAATGTGCCTCATCTCCCTCTCCCTGCATTCCATTCTTCCATCTTGTCACCGCCCTGTCCTCAGCTCAATGTCCGGCCTGCACATGTCCTGGCCCTCCCGACCTCTCTAGCCCTGGTCAAGGCCACACTCCAACCCACCTCTCACTACCGCTCGGGCCACCTGTAATTACATTCAGGCCTTTGCACCTGCCGTTGTCTCTGCCGGAGAACCCGCGCTGTCTCTTAGCTTGGCTGACTCATGCCATGATTGTAAGTGAGAGGTCACCTCCTCCTGACCCTCCTTAATCTCCCAGCCCCGCCCCTCCTGCCACCCTGCGGCTCACCTCCTAGCTGCCTGCTCACCATGTGTCCACAGGGGCACGCCGCAGGTCAGGGGGGCCCACGTGCTCACCCCCGCTCCCTCCTCAACTCCCGCCCTGGGCTGAGCCCATCGTGGTCCTGTCCCGTCCTCTGTAACCGCTGAGGGCCACTGACTGCTGTGATTGCTGCCTCCATTCCATTGCCAAGGTCAGACAGGCACAGTGGGCCAACACCAGATCGATCGCCGGGTGCCTTTCCACGCTCCAGCACAGGGTGGTGGAGGTCTGGAAGCAAGGTGAGTGAGTGAGTGGATTCAGTTAACCAACCGGTTCTGGCCCGCTGGGCTGTCAGACTCAAGACAGGCTGGAGTGGGCGGATAGCACGAGGGAGCCCCCTCCAGCCTAGGCTGGTCACTGGGCACAGCCTAGCTGGGCAGAGTCAGGCAGGGCCAGCCCTCTGAGTGGGGAGCGTGGCAGCCTGCTAAGATGCTCCCCTGTGTCCCATCCAGCCTGTCACCAGTCCTGCCGCAGAAGCACACTCTGGGAAAGGATCTGAGCGCAAGTGGTTTATTTCAAGGCAGCACGGGATCAAGTGGGCAGTGAGGCAGGGAAGGGGAGCGGCGGTCAGCCTGTCCAGGGCCGGGTCCTCTGCGGTCATCCTCCTGCAATCCCCTCCCTCACAGGCTGAGGCTGCACCCATGGTGTTCACCCCCCATCCCATACACCTGCTGGCACAATCCTCGGCCAGTGAAAGTCCTCAGCTCAGGGTCTCAGGCGCTGGCAGGAGGAAGCGGGGCCACAGGGGAGCGGAGTGCTGAGGGGGTACAAGAGGCAGGGCCTCAACAGTCGAGAAATACCCCCGGCAACACATACGTGCTTAATAAAAGCTAACTGTTATTCTTATTTCAAATTGAAAGGGCATCTAGAAATTGTCATGTCCGACTTCTGCTTTTTCATAGAGAAAAACTGAGGTCACAACAAGAGGCGTTACCCAGGGTCACATCACAGGCCAGTCCTGCATTCTTGCTGCTGTTGTCCCGGGGAGGCCAGAGGTGTCTGCTATTTAGCAGGAGTTTGTGGCACGCCCCCTCTGCCTTGGGCACTCTACACATCTTATCCTGTCAAATTCTCACAACACTCTATGTGATGGGAATTACGATTTCCATTTCACAGATGAGAAAACTGAGGCCTAGGAAGGGCAAATGAATGGCCAAGATCACATGTGCTAGTAAGTGGCAAAGCTGGGGTTTGAGCCCCAAATTCAGGCTTTCAACTCCAGCACACATGGCCTTTAGTGAGCATCAGAGACAGCAAGGTGGCACGTTCTGTGCAAACAGCGAGCTCACTGATTCAGAGACAAACACATGTGTTGAGGGGAATAAAAGTTCTGGCCCAAACCAAGTGGCAAAGCTGTTGGAAATGCACAGGTCATGAACTGACACTGCTTCCAGGGAAGCCAGGGCTCAGAGCAAGCTCCACAGAGTGGGGCGGGGTGGGGGGGGGTCGTGCCTCCAGAGAGTGTGAACCAGCCTTAGAGGGAGGTTGAGGGAAGCCTCAGGGACTGAGAACAGGGTGCCAGGGCACCTGCTGTCCACCGGCCTCCCTCTCTTGGAGCCACATGATGGGGAGATACCCCTCCCCATCCTGGAGAAGAGACGTGTTTGGGCACAGGTTTGCTCAGCGGCTTCTGGAGGGGAGAGGCAGTCATCTTTCTTTACTTCCTCCAAGTCAGACGGAGACTCTGGGCCCCAGCCGGCAGGGACTCTGTGTGGACATGACCAAGGCCCCTTTTCTCTTGTCGCAGACCAGGCACAAGGTCAGCGCCGGAAGGGGCTGGGAAACCAGGGAGAGCCGTGGGCTTGTGTGGTTGGCCTTGTTCCTGTGGCCACTTGGCTAAATGGCACCCCTTTCTCAGGCTTGGGGAAGTCAAGCCTCTCTCTCCTGGGCAGGCGGGCTGTGTCCATGTCTGCATTCGCAGCTCCCAGCACTGTGCCATCCCCTCTCCGTGCCCTCTGGGGGCCTCAGCTCATCCACTTCAGTGGGTTTGAAACTCCCAGGCTGGAGGGCTTGGGGGCAGTGATGCACTTCAGAGCTCAGGGTTGCCTTGCCTTTTCATTGTGGGGAAGGGAAAAGAGATGACCGTGAGTAGCCCCAGCAGAACCCTCCAGACCCCCAAAACAAACACAACAAAAATTCAGTGTGTCAGTTACGTTCTTTTTCTTTTTAACCATTCATTCTGATACCTGAGCTTCTCACTCACCTTGGGAGGGGGCTTCAGGCCAAACGAAGAGTTTTTCTGCTAGAACCATTAAAGTTGGGGGGCTTGGGAACCTCTCCATGGCAGTGGCTTCCGGGGCCACAGCTGGGTACTTAGGAATTTTAAATCCAGGCCCAAACGGCAGCCAGCGTGGCCAGCATTCCTTCCATCCATGGGCCAAACTCATGCGAGGATGAGTGGCAGAACCTGCCCTCAAGGGGCCTGTGCCAAGCTAGATGGGAGGCAAGACGACCCAAGGGGAGGCATCAGAGACCTGCAGAGGCAGAGCACTCCGAGCGGGCAGTCTGGGCACGCAGGGGAGGGACAGGGCCCCGGGGCCACGAGCCTCCTTGGGCTGACCCAGATGTTGCCCTGTACAGCCGCTTGCTCCTCCTCCACATCAGGTCTAGGCTTTGCTTCGTCCCCTTTGCCCTTCAATTACTTGTCTGCAACAAGGAGCTTATCCTGTCTGCTCTGCCTACCAACTGCTGGGCCACTGGGCGTGGACACCTTAGAATTTCCAAACACTTTTGTCCACCCTCTGCTGATGGGTGTCTGAGCTCCCTGGACCTATGGGCTTGTCACCAGTTGCCCATTATTTGGCTTCTGAAGCCCAGCCTTCATCACTGGATTCCACCCTGTACTGATCTGGATGTGCACAAATCCAACAGGCTTCCCTGCTCTCCTGTTAGTTGACCTCTTAGCAACATGCACTGTGTAGGTTTCCTATTTGAAATCCATGCCTTTCGTGGCCTCCACTACCCACTGTCATGTTTTTTGTTTGTCTTTCTGCCTAGTGGCTCTTGGATGGCTCCTGTCCTCTACTCTAAATGCTGAGTTGGTCAGGTTTATCCCTTGGCTTTCTTTTCCACTCCTCTCCCTCCCTGGGTGATCTTACCTAATCCCACGGCTTGAAAGCTCACGTTGTCAGTTAACTAGTGCCACGTAACAAACACAAGTAACACAGCGTCAGACAGCAGTGAGCATGCATTTCTCACCTGTGCCTCTGTGGTTGGCTGGAGTAGCTCTGCCTCATTCTGGGGCCCAGCGACACAGGCATGATCTTTTGGAGGCAGAAGCTGAAGCTCAAGCCAGCAAGACCACCTGCACACAAACACCTCAAGCTTCCACTTCCACTGTGTATTTTACCACCTGGTTGGTGGTCTTTGGGTGGACCCCAAGGTCAGGGGGCCAGGAAGCATGCTTGACCCGTAGTGAGCTGTGGCAAGAATGTGGATGGATGATTCTATCGTGGGACAGTGAGGAATTGGGACCAATAATTCAATCTACCCCAGCACATTTGTGCTGACAACTCCCGCATGTGTCCACAGGCCAGTCCTCTGTTCTGAAATTCAGACTCATTCACATTCCATGCCCTCTGGACATCTCCACTTCTCTAGCTTCTCTCCAGAAGGCTACAGACGACTACTACTCAGAGCATCAGTGCCCTCTTTTTAAGACGCAGTTTCCCTGTCTGTAAAATGGGTAGGTTCGTTCAGATGATCTACTAGTTCTGAGAGTAGGGACTGGGAGTTGAGGTCTTGCATCACCTTTGACTTTTTTAAGATTTACTTCCCCTCTGGATTTAGGTGATGGTAAAGAACATGGATGTGTAGCCAGTCTGGGAGGATGCTAGAACCTTCTGTTGACCCCTTCCAGCCTCTGTGATCCTGGCTCTCATTGAGCTCTCCTGGACCCTGTAAAGTCAGCTGGGCCATGCAGGGTGAGTGGATGAGACCAGCTGGGCTGTGGGCAGAGCAAAGGACACTTACAGTGGCTGAGAATTGATCTCCAGGCCCAAGCTCTGAATCTAGAGGGGCAAGACCCATGTGTGGTCCCACAGTTCTACTGCTACCCAGATGGAGGATTCTTCTGCGGTCATTTTCATGGAGACAGACGTGGTCCGGGAACCTCATGTCTCAGGCAGGCTGCCCTCTGGCCTGAAACAACTTTCCCCAAGCCCCATGCCCCCCAAACAAAAGCTGCATCTGACTCCTCAGCCTTTGTGCACATCTGCATTATTAGCAATGCTAATACCATTCTGCAATGATAAATAATTAAACAATTATGGTCATGAATCAATAAGTTTAGCACATTTTTTCATCAGTAAATTGTACTGTATAAACAAGAAATATAAATTACCAAGTCTAATTTCCCCCTAAAATTATAAGCATTTTATATCTAATAATTAAAAAAGTATTAGAATTCAATGTAGGATAGTTAGAACCTTAAAGAATTTTCAGTTTCCACCAAACACCATTAAATTGTCATGTTTTATGTCTCTTGAATCTGATTAACATTTTGAGATCTGCCCTCAGAAATCTTTCTTTGTTAGCTCCCAGAGAAGCCCCTCTACCTTCCTGTTTTTCTCCATCCTCACAGACGATGAATCCACTGGGCTCCAGCTTCCAAGGGTCTGAATCCACGAGGCCGGCTGGAGAGCTGGGATGTAGAGAAATTCTTGATTGAAAGCACAGGTTACAAATCCATGGCTTATAGGCTCAATCCAGCCCTCCACAGTTTTCTTTCTGACCTGTTGGGAGTTGTTTTATTTTTATGTTTGCTTTTAAGTTTTGATTTCTAGATATTTTTTGAAAAAAATCAGAAGATGTAAGAACACTGGGTTCATAGTTTAAGTGCCTCATTTAAATGAGCACTGTCGAGATTGCCACAGTCCCCACCACTCCCAACAGTCTCCCAGGCCCTGAGGCTGAGGGCAGCAGCAGTTGTCTTGAAGGTCACACGATCTTTCTTGTCCCTGGCCCCGTCTCTCATCTATGTCACCTGCTTGACCCCCATAGGCATCTGGGATTACACCCCCTCGTTTAATGGTTGGAATTTGATGTCCTCCATATTCTAAGCATATAAGGTAGAGGTCACTAAGGCCCAAATCCCAGGATAGTTTACATGTGGGAAAATAGTGTACTAGTGGGAAATGTTTAAAACCAAGGTCACACCCAGGCGGGTTTCCTTTCACCTGCTCCCAATCACCTGTGCTCCGTGCTCCCACCTCTAGCCTGAGTAGCCTGCCCCTGCGTTCCCCGGCACTCCTGCTGCCTCTGGTGGACCAAGCCCTCTACACCACCTCCTCTGTGGTTCTTTCTTTACTTCTTCCCTCCCCCAGGCTCCCAAAGCAGTGGCCACGCTCCCAAACTCTCTTTCTCTTGTTTCACCTGTCCACTACCAAAAGACGAAACTCAACCAAAGAACAACCCAGAAACCAGTTTCCCGCCTCCAGCCCCATCCCCAGTCTCAGCCATCCTGAGCCTACTGTTAGGAGAAAGCACGCTGATCAAATTAACCACCGGCTGTCCCATTGTGGCTCCTCCTGCAATCCCTTCCATGCCAGCGAGGGCTCCTCCACTCACCCAGCTGCCAAGCCGGACCCTGGGAGCCATCCTCGCCACCTCCCCTTCCCTCGCCGCCCACACCGCCTCTCACCAAGTCCTCTGACTCTGCTTCCTCAGTCCTGCAGATTCCGGCCCCCCTGCCTCCCCTTCCTTCCCTCCAGGCTGCGGCCACAGCCTCCGACTGGACTTTCTGCTTCTAGCCCCTTAACGTCTTTGAAAGCACTTTCCACGCAGTTGAAGAATAAAGTTTCTGCACTGCAAATCTGATTAGCCCCACAGCCACACCTCCACCCTCACTGCCCCCGCCCCCAGCTTAAAATAGTTAATGACCCCATCGCTTTCAGATAAACTCGGTGTTTGAGTTCAGGTGCATTTGCCGGCAAGGGTTAGAAATCCCTTCACGTAGCTCAAGAACGGGGAGGGGTGATTCTCAGGACAAAACTTTTGTGGGTGCAAAGGGGAGGCAGGCAGGCAGTGCAAGACAGGCAGGGCCTGTGTGCTGGCACTTTGCCTTTGTTCCTGCAGCTCCCTTTCTTCCTGTTCCTCCTCATCCTCCATGGCCTAGTTCTTCATCCTCTGAGGAGCCTTCCCTCCCCATCTCAGGATGTGTTAGTGGTTCCCTCCATCCTCCATGAAGTGGGGACAGGTCCTGGTCACTCCCCTGTGCCTATAGAGCTCTACGTCATGGCCACTGGTGGGGGGGTCTGGGGAGACTCAGATGCCACCTTCCTCCTGGACTCTGCCTCTGCAGTCCCGTAGAGAGGGCAGGACCCAGGTGTAGCGGAGCAAGACCCCAGCCCCAGAAGTGATGAACAGACCAAAAAAGGCTCGAGAAGAGCAGACCAGGGTGTGAGTTCTACTTCCCTCTGCGCCCCATGGGAGATGCTGGCTGTGATGAGGGCTCACAGATGTGGTCCCCGGGATGCCCCTGAGGTCTGGGAGACCCCAACACAGCCTTCCCCTCAGGGCTGACCTGTCTGCCATGTGTCTGGTCAGACCTTGAATGTGGGGACGTTCCGGTCCTGCCACTTCCCGGAGAAAGCAGGGCTTCCTTGGTTTTCCCTGGTCCTCCGTGCAACTCCAGCTCTGGAGTCTGAGGTTTGAGGATGGAACTCTGTCTGTCACTCGCCTGGGTCCTTTGTGACTTTGGGGATCTGGAGTCTTCCCTGTCATCTTCCAGATGGAAGTTCCAAGGTTGGACTGGGGCTGGGCACACACAAGGCTCAAAAAGGCCCTTGTGATTGAAAAATGAAGGAAAGGGTGATGTAAGCAGACTTGTTCCATTTTACTGCCATCCAGAGTCCAGGCGGGAGGGGCTGTGCTGTGAGGCAAGGCTTCCAAGGCCCTCCAGGGGTCACTTCTGGGTCCCCAAGGAGTGTCTGGACTCAGGAATCATTGTTCCCAGGGCTACTGTTGCAGGGTGTCACTTATTAGTAACTGAAGGACATTCCTTTTGATGGACTAAGAACACCTAAAGAGGAGAGCAGTCATCAGTTAAATAAACAAGCCGTCTCACTCACACATTTATCAGTCCCAGAAAGCTCTGCTAACCCCTCAGCTCTCTAAAGAACTTGCCTGGGGCATGGACCCTTGCCGAATGTTAACCTTAGGGCAGGGACCAAAAATAAACACCAGGGCCCAGAATCGGAAGGACTTAGATATGGGGAGGGTCTCATCCTGTTTTCCCTTGGAGTGCAGAGCCCAAGGCCATGGCGTGAGTGCACCGATAGCTTACTGGGGACATAACCCAGTGAGTGGGGGGGGGGGGGGAAGGGGTGGAACCAGTACAAGGATGCCACACTGAGTGTGCCACCTTGTGCTTGATCCCGAGGGACCTTCTGAAGAGTCGAATGACATGCAACTCTCAACCGTCCACCTGGGGAGACAAAATGGGGGCATGGTTACCTGTTGGCACTGTCCCCCACCGGTCAGGATGACCTCCACATACGCAGGTTGCCTATGTGTGTCCCACTCAGTTTCAGCAGGTGGTAAGAGGCTTGTTCTGTGGGCTGGGTTAGAGGGTGTTACATGGCACCTGGCCCATGAGAACGGTCTGATGCAGGGAGGCAGGGCTGCAGGGATGAAAGGGGATGTTCCAGGCTTGGTAAGAAGCAGAAGCCACCTGTCTCTGAGACCCCAGGGGATAGTGGAGGAAGCAGGGCATCACACAGGCCCTACCAGGTAGAAAGGGGTCTCAGCTGTCCGGTGGCGGTTGTGTTTTGGTCAGACCCCTTCAAGGTGGAGGCTGATGTCAGGAACCTCAGGCATCCTTTGAAGATGAGCAGGAAGACCTGTGACCAGGGACCACGACGGCCCTCCTGGAGTCTGCCTCCACAGGCTGGCCGGCTCTTGCGCCTTGCTGCTTCCCACCTCTGTCTGTGGGTGGAAGTATCGGGGCCGCTGGTGCCCATGCCAGTACGCGAGGGCCTCCAGATTTTGTTTCACTTGGTGGCTCTTAGCAACATGTTTCTTGCATTCTGCTCATCCTGTTTCACATTTCACACTTCCCCAGGCTGAGAGATCCATCCATCTAGTGCAAACGCTTCTGACAGGGCTGAGGTGGAGGAAACCCCTGCTGGGCCGGATGAGGGGAATTCAAAAGAGCTTGCTGACGGGGACACTGGTCAGGACAGCTCCGCACTGACGATGTCCTTGCCCACTCCACCCTCCCTTTCCCCAGTTCCTTCCTGGCCTTGCAAGTCCCTCTGGGAGCTAGCGGTTGCCCTGCACGCTCCTGCCACCTCCACCCTCACCCCAGCCCCTCTGAGCACCCAGGGGGCTGGGCTGACCCTGCCACCTCCTGGATCACCTCTATGTCTCCAAACAGGCCTCACGCTTTTACCCTGCGGTGACAATTTTGAAAGTTTTCTTTTCTACCTTCTCACTCTGCACTCTGCACTTCTCAAGTAGAAAAAAACTCTTCTAATTTCCTGTCTTTCTCTATATATAGACATTTATATTTATTTATAATTAATTTTTTTGCACAGAATTTCCTTTATTTTCCCTCTCTTTGGCAGCTCTAGATTAATTTGAACCCCGAGATTGCTGTGTACATATCTATGCCTCTGTTTATCTAAATTTTAAATTTTAAATCTATAATAACATTCAGAATTAGTTCACAAAACTGGATTACACAAAGCCAGCAGGTTTAAAAATATATCAAAGATGTTGCTTTCATGCTTCAAATCCTTGAAAAGCCAAATACATTCACTTCTGAAACTAAGTCTTGGGTTTTGCTGAAAAAAAAATAAGAAAAGTGTTTAATAGCACATATGGCATAATTTTATTTGACATCTGTTTTGTAACAAACAATATTTAGCTCACTTATTTGCTGAATGATACAGTACACAGTGCAAACAAAAAGTCCAATGAACAGTTTTTACAGAGTTTGTAATATATCAATATTTATTGCAAAAGAATGCGAAACTTAAACATTTAAGTGTGTTATTGATTGTAATATGCAAAACATTGATTACTGTATGTTGCCATTGCAAAAAAAAAAGTGTACTAGATGCCTTCTGGGGTATGAAAATGAGGTATATTTCGGCAAGAAGAGCTTTCCCGCTCCCCTTGGTGACATTTAGCCTTAGACCTGCTCCCCCCTTGTTTGTGTCATCCTATCGAAGACAGCTGTCAATATATTTAGGATGCTTTAGCTCATAACAGCAAAAATGGTGAGACTATTGGCTTAATTGCAAGGAGTGATTGATTTTAATGGAAACAACATTTAAAAACTCAGAATGCACTTTGTGTTGGCAGTACTAGTAGAATGCTCTAATGAATTGAAGCCTCACACAGAAATGCATGGTACTCACCGCAAAGACTAGCAAAGGACAACAATGGTTGACACATTCTTTTCTTTTTTTTTACTCTAAAGTTGAAATACATTATTTGTTTACATAATTGGACAACAGGAACCAACGCAGAGTAGAATCGGATGTCACCTGGTGCAGAAAGCAAACACCAAAACTCTGGTGAGTGAAGCAGCAAGCAGGACGCTGATGTTACTTTTATTATAATCCTTATTACTGTAAAAATAATATTGGAAAATATTGAAACAGACAGTTCTTCGAGTTGCAGGCAGGAAGAAATGACAAGGACTCCCTGTCCTGTTTAGGTTCTGGGTGGGGGTGTGTGTTTTTCCTCGACTCGACCTCAGGAAAATAACAAAGGCAGCCAAGAGGAGTCGGCTTGGCTGGAGGGTCTCATGGGATGGGCTCGAGCACATTCAGGAGCCCCCAGAACAAGACTCTGGAAGAGGGGAACACTGCCAGAGGGCTCCTCTGGGGTCAGGACCTCCGCCCAGGGCCAGGACTGTTACAGATCTGATCACTCTAGTGGACTTTCAGACTTCCAGAAGAATAATCATAACAGCGATGACAAAAACAACAGCTCACACTTGCTGGACACTCTGCGCTCTGGACACCAGGTAGAGAGCCTCACACACGTCCCCTCGTGCATCCCTCTACGGCGGCCCCCGAAAAGCTCTCCTCAGACTCAGAGAGCTGTGGTCACTTTGTAAATGACATGGCTGTGTCTTCCAGTTTGCAATAGTTTCTCCTTGGTAATTGGCGCCTACTGTGTGCTGGCACTCTCCAGACTCTGAGTACCAGGGGTTGGCTACGGCAGGGATGAGGAGACCAGGTCCCCGTCCTCTGGTTGCTGGTGGCCGAGGTCTTCCATGAACGCATATTTGTATACAAGTAGCAGTCAACTCAGCCAGCCACGCTGGGGAACGGCAGAGCTCCAGGTGGCTGTGGGGTGTGATCAGTTCCCCTTCCTCGGGGCATCCTCCTGCAGCTGAGACCAGACGCAGGCAGCCGGGGCGCCGCTGGTTCTCCAGGCTGTGTCCCCTCAGCTGTGATGGACTCCCAGTCCTAGTGGCTGTCTCTGCCCTGGTGGGCAACACCACCCTTCCTTTTAACTTCTCTCAGCCTCAGTGCCCACATTTGTAAAAAGAGGGTTAGATGAGGTAACCAGCAGAAAGGACTATGCAGCGCCTGGCACAGAGGAAGCGCTCAGAAAACACCAGTTTTGGGCTTCCCTGGTGACACAGTGGTTAAGAATCCCCCTGCCAATGCAGGGGACACCGGTTCCAGCCCTGGTCCGGGAAGATCCCACATGTCGCAGAGCAGCTAAGCCTGTGTGCCACAACTACTGAGCCAGCTCACCTAGAGCCCGTGTTCTGCAACAAGAGAAGCCACCACAATGAGAAGCACTGCAGCGAAGAATAGCCCCAGCTCACTGCAATTAGAGAAATCCCACACGCAGCAATGAAGACCCAAGGCAGCCAAAAATAAATAAATAAATATATATATAAAAAGACAAGTTAGCGAGAGAAAAGACAGATTTAAAAAAAAAAAAAAACACCAGTTTTTTTGTTGTTGGTTTTTTTGACTTATAAACAACAAACATTTGTTTCTCACAGTCTGGAGGCTGGAAATTCAAGATTAGGGTGCCCACATTGTAGGGTTCTTGTGAAAACCCTCTCCTGGGCTGCAGACTGCCAACTTCTCACAGTGTCCTCACATGGTGGACGTCACTAAGGAGCTCTGTGTGGCCTCTTTTATAAGAGCACTAACCCCAATCGTAAGGGCCCCACCCTCATGTCCTGATCACCTCCCAAAGGCTCCACCTCTTAATACCATCACACTGAGGATGGGGGAAACACCAGTTTTTGTTTGTATGGTTCTTATTAATTGTTGATACTCTCCACCACTGCTAAGGTGATCATGGTGCGAGGTCTTGACTTTTATGTAGCCTCTCTGAGCCTCAGTTGCTTGTCACTAAGTGGAGACAACACTCCATCGTAGACCTCATAGGGCTGCTGGGAGGATTAACCTGAGGTATCCGCATATAGTGTTTTGCACAATCCTGTCCAGAACAAGCACTGAAACGTGCAGCGATAGTCACAATAACAGTGCTATTTTCTGATACTGACAGGCAGACCTGGGTCCACTTGGAAACAAAGAGCCAGCTGCAGCTGGGAAAAGGCGTGTGCTGTGGGGCCCACCCTTGCAGCGATGGTAGATGGAGGTGCAGAGAGGCTGGCTCACCTTCTTCTGCAGGAGGAGGCTCTGGCTGTAGCAACTGAGATCAGTGACTTGGAGCTGAAACCTGATTCACGGGGTGAAGTGGGAGCCCTCAGAGCAGCAGCCCAGCTACCCCCGTCCTCAGCAGCAATTAGGAACCATGACGGAAAGAGAAAGCAGAGGCGAACAATGTATGTCACAAGGAAATAAGAACATTGCACAACCAGAATAAATAATAATATTTTTTTCTGGCTTTAATGAAACTCTATAGATATAAAAAGCTGGAGAAAGGGAATTTTTTTTTCACAGACCTTAATTATAGCAGGGTTGTTAGTAAATTTACTGAATTACAAATGTAAAATATTCTGATGGCCTGAGTAAAACCACATATTTAAGCCTTCTAAATGAACATTTCTGTTTTTTGAGTAATTTGTACCATCTGTGTCAAAATTCTGAGTCTAAAAAAAAAAGCAGTGGAACAAATGTTGGTTCCATAAAACAGTCCTAGTTCATTGTTGAAATTGTCACACATTAACATTGCAGGCCATCTGGGAAGACAAAAGCCTCTAACCAGATTGCAGAGATGATTTTATTGGTCTGGTATTAATCAGGATGTGGCATAATATTTAAGCAGAAAGGAGAGATGAGGTGAAGTGGAGCCCTCCATCCGCCCTAACTGTGCATGAATTGTACAAAAGCCCTCTCACACTGTGGCAACGGGGCATTTTTAAAGCCGGTTTCATCATTGGAAAATGTAAATAAAAGGCAAGGTAATATTTCCAGTTTGGAAGCACGCACACAAAGCACAGAAACTTCATGGACGGGGCGGCTGGCTCACGGGGAGGGAAAACTCTCCCTGGGCGGGCTTTCGCAGGACCATGCTGGAATTAAGCAGAACGGAATTTCCCTTTATCCCAGAGCATCGAGCAAAAGACCCCATGCCCAGGATGGCCAGTGGCTCTCCATACTGTTGCGTGTCCACTGTGAGGCTAGAGCAGCCTAGGACGAGACTGGGGCCATCTCCTGTGGCTTGGGCTCCCTGCCCTGTCACCCTGTGGCTGGGGGGTCCCTGGGCCTGCGGCAGACCCCAGCCTGGGTCACATCTTTCCTGGCTCGTGCCCAGGCGTAGCTCCAATCAGCTCGAGAGTGGGGGGCTCCGCGGAGCATCGCACGGGCCACTTAGGATTCACAGTGGAGGGGCAGAGACGTCAAGGTGATAGTTTAGACTGGGCTGTGACTTCTGCTGGCCTTTCCACTCAGTGGGCGCATGTCCCCGGGTGAGAGCGTGCGCGTGGCAGTCGAGAATCTGATGTCCCCCTGGTGGGGTCCACCTCCTCCCATGGTGTGAGCTCCCACAGAGCTCAGGGAGATGCCTGTGTTTAAAGACATGTTTTCATACAACAGGCCCTGTAAGCAGCCGCCAGCTTGATGGAAGGAGCAGCACTGGCCATGCTTCATAAGGGAATTTCAAGGGAAATGTTGACTTTGCTCTCACTTCACCTTATGCACTGATAGGATCCAACCCCCACGTGCTGTGTGATGTGACTCGTGATTGAAGACGTCCAGGGGCATCCAGGCCACTGCTGGCGAAGGAGGAGGACCTGTATCCTTGTGGCCTGCTGTGGGGTAGAGAGCCACAGTGCCCAGGCCAGCCCGAGGCCTCAGGCCTGCCTGAGGAGAGCTGGGCAGATTTGCAAAGCTGTGGAGGGAAGCAGGGGTCTGGTTCCCTGTTGGGCTGACTTCGTCCTTTGTTCCTTGCCTATCAGGAGGTCATGAAGGGAGAACTGTCCCTTCCAGACTGGCGGTATCCACCTGGCCTCCAAATTCCAAGAACCTGTAAAGTCTTCTCCATCGCCTGCCCCATTCTGGAGGGGAGAGAGATCCCTGGCCACAGGAAGTGAGTTCAGTTTTCAGGAAAAACTTACCGGAAACAGTGAGGGAAATGACAGAAGGGAAGGCAAGTTGCTATGTCCCCGGAGCTCAAATAATTAGGGCATGACTGTCACAATTGTGCGATGCATCCAGAGGCTCTCTTACAAACAGAAGTGGATCACTCTACTCTGGTGTGTAAAACCCTTTGATGGCTCCCACTTGTCCCTGGGAGAGAGGTCAGAACCCCCGTGAGGCACTACAAGAGCTCGGCCCTCTCCCTTGGGTTCCCACAGAAAGGGCCTTTCCCCACTCCTCTCCACAGGGCCTCTGCATATGCTGTTCTCGCTGCCTGGAGCTCTCCGTGCTTGCCACCTCTGTTGGACCAGTGAATTCCTTTCCTTCTTTCAATGCTAATTCAGGCAGTACTTCTTTGAAAACATAATCCTTGGGTTTCATAACACCCTGCACTTTTCCTTTGCTTACGAGTCGCTGTTTTAATTAAATAACTTATGTAATTACTGTTTGTGCCTTCATATCTGAATACGAGAAGATCCCCTATTTTCCCAATGAAAAGAGGAGAACATTTTTGGGAGGTCCTGCTTGCATGTATAGACTTTCAAGGAAGTAGTCAAAATAGTTTAGTTCCCCTTTAAAAGTGTTTTTGTTGTGGTACATACTTGAAATCACATCTTGTATAAGATGGTGCCGTCATTTAGGAACACTTTTTCATTTTCCCACACTGGGAATCCCTTGTATTTAAACTCCCTGTAAGCACCTCCACCTCATTGCCTTCACTATCAGGGGTCGTATCCTCAGGCCCTGCCTGCAGCCATCTGTGGGATGCAGGACTGTTTGAATCTATGAGGATGATGTCAAGAATGGTACCCGAAGCCATGAGCATCATTTGCTATCCGTGTTCTCCATAAAATAACCACTTCCTGGATTGCTTCTTTATGTGACCCTTAAAAGGCTGCTTTTCAATGACTTCCAGCACCTGCAATTTTGAGATCACACCCCCTTCCCATGAATAATTATTATAGTTCCGTTTATTTTCTTTGTCTTTTTTTTTTTTTTCCTTTACTGATCCCATCAGGTGACTTCTGTGAGCACCCAGAGTTAGCACTGATTAAAACCTGTAGGACTATTGACCCACCTCCTAGAGTAATGAGAATAAAAACAGAAATAAACAAACAGGACCTAATTAAACTTAAAAGCTTTTGCACAGCAAAGGAAACCATAAACAAGATGAAAAAGATAACCCTCAGAATGGGAGAAAATATTTACAAACGAAGCAACTGACAAAGGATTAATCTCCAAAATGTACAAACAGCTCATGCAGCTCAATATCAAAAAAACAAACAACCCAATCCAAAAATGGGCGGAAGACCTAAATAGACATTTCTCCAAAGAAGACATACAGATGGCCAACAAACACATGAAAAGATGCTCAACATCATTAATTATTAGAGAAATGCAAATCAAAACTACAATGAGATATCACCTCACACTGGTCAGAATGTCCATCATCAAAAAATCTACAAACAATAATAGCTAGAGAGGGTGTGGAGAAAAGGGCACCCTCATACACTGTTGGTGGGAATGTAAATTGATACAGCCACTATGGAAAACAGTATGGAGGTTCCTTAAAAAACTAAAAATAGAACTACCATATGACCCAGCAATCCCACTACTGGGCATATACCCAGAGAAAACCATAATTCAAAAAGACACATGCACTTACCTCAACATAATAAAGGCCATATATGACAAACCCACAGCCAACATCATTCTCAATGGTGAGAAGCTGAAACCATTTCCACTAAGATCAGGAACAAGACAAGGTTGCCCACTCTCACCACTATTATTCATAGTTTTGAGAGTTTTAGTCACAGCAATCAGAGAAGAAAAAGAAATGAAAAGAATCCAAATCAGAAAAGAAGAAGTAAAACTGTCACTGTTTGCAGATGACATGATACTATACATAGAGAATCCTAAAGATGCTACCAGAAAACTACTAGAGCTGACCAATGAATTTGGTAAAGTAGCAGGATACAAAATTAATGCACAGAAATCTCTTGCATTCCTATACACTAATGATGAAAAATCTGAAAGAGAAATTAAGGAAACACTCCCATTTACCATTGCAACAAAAAGAATAAAGTACCTAGGAATAAACCTACCTAAGGAGACAAAAGACCTGTATGCAGAAAACTATAAGACACTGATGAAAGAAATTAAAGATGATACAAACAGATGGAGAGATATACTATGTTCTTGGATTGGAAGAATCAACATTGTGAAAATGACTATACTACCCAAAGCAATCTACAGATTCAATGCAATCCCTATCAAACTACGAATGGCATTTTTCACAAAACTAGAACAAAAAATTTTACAATTTGTATGGAAACACAAAAGACCCTGAATAGCCAAAGTGATCTTGAGAAAGAAAAATGGAGCTGGAGGAATCAGGCGCCCTGACTTTAGACTATACTACAAAGCTACAGTAATCAAGACAGTATGGTACTGGCACAAAAACAGAAATATAGATCAATGGAACAGGATAGAAAGCCCAGAGATAAACCCATGCATATATGGTCCCCTTATCTTTGATAAGGAGGCAAGAGTATACAGTGGAAAAAAGACAGCCTCTTTAATAAGTGGTGTTGGGAAAACTGGGCAGCTACATGTAAAAGAGTGAAATTGGAACACTCCCTAACACCATACACAGAAATAAACTCAAAATGGATTAAACACCTAAATGTAAGGCCAGACACTATAAAACTGTTAGATGAAAACATAGACAGAACACTCTATGACATAATCACAGCATGATCCTTTTTGACCCACCTCCTAGAGAAATGGAAATAAAAACAAAAATGAACAAATGGGACCTAATGAAACTTAAAAGCTTTTGCACGACAAAGGAAACCATAGACAAGATGAAAAGACAACCCTCAGAATGGGAGAAAATATTTGCAAATGAAGCAACTGACAAAGGATTAATCTCAAAAATTTACAAGCAGCTCATGCAGCTCAATATCAAAAAAATAAAAACTCAATCCAAAAATGGGCAGAAGACATAAATAGACATTTCTCCAAAGAAGATATACAGATTGCCAAGAAACATATGGAAGGATGCTCAACATCACTAATCATTAGAGAAATGCAAATCAAAACTACAATGAGGTATCACCTCATACTGGTCAGAATGGCCATTATCAAAAAATCTACAAACAATAAATGCTGGAGAGGGTGTGGAGAAAAGGGAACCCTCTTGCACTGTTGGTGGGAATGTAAATTGATACAGCCACTATGGAGAACAGTATGGAGGTTCCTTAAAAAACTAAAAATAGAACTACCATATGACCCAGCAATCCCTCTACTGGGCATATACCCAGTAGTGAAAACCATAATTCAAAAAGAGACATGTACCACAATGTTCACTGCAGCACTATTTACAATAGCCAGGACATGGAAGCAACCTAGGTGTACATCAACAGTTGAATGGATAAAGAAGATGTGGCACATATATACAATAGAATATTACTCAGCCATAAAAAGAAACGAAATTGAGTTATTTGTAGTGAGGTAGATGGACCTAGAGTCTGTCATACAGAGTGAAGTAAGTCAGAAAGAGAAAAGCAAATAGCATATACTAACACATATATATGGAATCTAAAAAAAAAAAAGGTTCTGAAGAACCTAAGGGCAGGACAGGAATAAATATGCAGATGTAGAGAATGGACTTGAGGACACGGGGAGGGGGAAGGGTAAGCTGGGGCGAAGTGAGAGAGTGGCACTGACATATATATGCTACCAAATATAAAACAGATAGCTAGTGGGAAGCAGCCGAAAAGCACAGGGAGACCAGCTTGGTGCTTTGTGACCTCCTAGAGGGGTGGGATAGGGAAGGTGGGAGGGAGATGCAAGAGGGAGGGGATATGGGGATATATGTATACATATAGCTGATTCACTTTGTTATACAGCAGAAACTAACACAACAATGTAAAGCAATTATACTCCAATAAAGATGTTAAAAGAAAAAGACACATGCACCCCAATGTTCATTGCAGCACTATTTACAATAGCCAGGGCATGGAAGCAACCTAAATGTCCATCAACAGAGGAATGGATAAAGAAGATGTGGTAAATATATACAGTGGAATATTAGCCATAAAAAGGAATGAAATTGGGTCATTTGTAGAGACATGGATGGACCTAGAGACTGTCATACAGAATGAAGTAAGTCAGAAAGAGAAAAACAAATATCATATATTAACACATATATGTGGAATCTGAAAAAAATTGGTATAGACAATCTTACTTACAAAGCAGAAATAGAGATGCAGACGTAGAGAACAAACGTATGGAAACCAAGGGGGAAGGGGGGGTGGGATGAATTGGGAGATTGGGATTGACAAATACACACTACTATGTATAAAATAGATAACTAGTGAGAACCTACTGTATAGCACAGGGAACTCTACTCAGTGCTCTGTGGTGACCTAAGTGAGAAGGAAATCCAAAAAAGAGGCAATATATGTATACGTATAGCTGATTCACTTTGCTGTACCGTATAAACTAACACAATATTGTAAAGGAACTATACTCCAGTAAAAAAAAGTTGCAATAATAACAACAAAAAAAGAATTCATGATTTCCTCTCCAACAAAAAAAAAACCTGTAGGACTAATGTATCTTTCCTTTAAGTTCAAGCAGAAAGTAAGGGAGAACAGAGACAGCAATGTGACAGAAGACTTTGCAAAGACCCGAGCACAAGGCAGCTCTCCATTTTTTACAGGATAATTTTGGGAAAGACCTGGCCTTATATTTTGGCATTTATAGTCATTCTTTATTCTCCCTGCTATAGACTATAAGCTTCAGGAGGGCAGGGACCTCCTGAATTCCAGGGCTGCACAGAGGACATGACTGCTCCACGAGGGCTCAGAAATATCTGTGGAATAAAGTGTTGATTGAAACGCAAACTGTTTTTGGAGCAGGGAACGTGAGGTGGGGGGAGGGCTGGATGCAGTGTGGTCCCGAGAGGCAGGAGACTGGCCGTCAGTGGAGAAGGGACTTGCTCAACAGAGGCGAGAGCAAGGAAGCACCGACACTCCAGAGGTAAGATTGGAAGGCCTTACACACACACACACACACCCAAATGCATGCACACAGACATGCACACGGACACACATAGACACACAGCACAGACACACACACACCCAAATCCATGCATACAGACATATACACGGACACACATAGATACACACCACACACCCACACCCCCCCCAAAGGCATGCACACAGACATACACACGGGCACACATAGATACACACCACACACACAGACACAGCACACACACCCCACATGCACACCCACACAGACACACATACAGAAACACATACAGACACACACAAACACAAACGGACACATAGACACACACAGGCATATGTACATACAACATACAGAGACCCACAGACACACATACAGGGACACACACAGACACATGTACACAGAGGCACACACAGACACAGACACAGACACACACAAATGCTCCAGAAGAAAAGTGACTCCAGGTCAAAAAGAAGCCTCCAGAAGATGGGGAAGGGGAGGGGCCTGGAAGGGGCACGACTTCCTTTGGCTGCAGTTCTTGTCCTCGGCCTGACCAGGTAATGAGCTCAGACAGGCACTCTCCTGATAATTCCCTCCTTGTTAGACATTGTTGTTAGCTCGCTAATGTCTTCCACTTAAGTAATAGCCACTGAGGTGTGGGGCTTCCTGGTGCCTAATGGCCCGGGGTGTCGCTGAGGGCCATTAATCCTGCTGGCCATTAATCCCAGGAAATGCCCAGGGTCATTACAGGCTGTGTGGCTCTCAATGAGCAATGACACCACGAGGGGTTCGTCCGGGCCACTGAGCCCCTGGGAATGGCCCTCTGCTGGGGATGAGCCCCTGGGCAGTCGGGGGGTGTCTGGTCTTGGCGTGTGTGTGTGCAAGCCACACACACCCAAAACTGGGACCACAGCCCAAACAGGGAGATGGAGACAGGTATCCGGGTCCCCAGGCGTGGCCCTGGGGTGGTGGAGCTACTGTGTCTGGAGGTCTGGGACCGGAATAATCAACCAGAGAAGGGTTTTACGTAGCCTGGCCCTCCCAGAGAGTAAGGGAGAGCGGGCTCCGTTTCCCATCTCTAGTGAAGGACAAGAAAGCAGAGGAGGGACCGGGGCCCCGAGGCAGGGCTGCGGACGGCTGTCCGGGAGGAGCCCTAGTTGAGCGGTAGCGCCCTGCTGCCCGTCCTGTGGTCCTGTTGTCCCTGCCATGTCCCCTCCACTCTCCTCCTGGCCGTGGTCTCTGCTGCCCCGTGGCCTCTCCCTACTGTTCTTTTTTTTTTTTTTAACCTAAGAACACAAGCTCTGGAGTCAGACCTCTTGGGTCCAAGTCTTGGCTTTGCTGGGTATGAGCTGTGTGACCCTCTCTTAAGCCTCAGTTATTATAAAATGAGAAAAAACAACAGAGTTGTTACGAGGCTTAAGTGTAATAACACAAGGAGAGCACTTGGGAGAGTGCCTGGAACCCAGGAAGAGCCATAAATGTTTTCTCCTGCCCCTCCTCTTCTTTTATTACCGTTTTCGTTACACTCTCTGCGTGTCTCCTGGCCTCTGCACCCTGAGTGTGATGCGCTCCTTGGGCACATGTCACCTCCTCCACAGAGAGGCTGTGCCCGCTCATTACTCACTCTCCGGAAATGCACACCCGTTGGTTAGAGCGGCCCGCTCTCTGACCCCTGCCGGCCACCCACAGGGGCTGTCTTTGGGTCAAGGGCCAACCTCTGGCTTGTGACCCTGATGGCAGGCAGCCCTCTGGCCTGCCTCGGGGCCGTGGGCATGGCAGGTGTCCAGTTCTGCCCCATGGGGAGTCCCTCCGGTCCACTGCCCCAGTGACCACCACGTAGGCAGCACCAGGATTTACCCAGTGCTGCCCCAGGTCACCTCAAATCTGTGATGCCCGCCTGGCCAGGATCCAGTCCCCACTCTCCAGAGGTGGAACTGATGGCCGGTGCAGGGTTTCCAACACAGCCCTCCGAGGCTGAGCCAGCACCCCACCCGTGGTGCCACACTGTTTACGTGTCGATGACTCAGTGAAAGGCAGAACCTGCCGCTACCATGAGGGCGGATGGTGACTGGGGACAAGGACACAGACAGCTAACAGAATTTGACTCCAGATGGAGGAATCAGATTTGGCTAAATTTTTCTAGAATCCCTCAATTATCTGGCTTGTTTCTATCTTTGATTTCAAAGGCTCTGATCAAGGCTGAGCCCACCAGGAAGCCACGCCTGACCAAGGCAGCCCCCGGGACCCCCGAGGCCACTCTCTCTGCCTGAGGCCCTACACAGCTCACCCACAGCAGCAGTCCCGTTTCCCTCTGGGCTCAGGGATGGGCCTTAGCTAGGGTGCCCTCTGCTCTGGTGGACTTCGAAGCCCCAAAGAGCAGGCAGCAGTGTCTCCCGCCCCCAGGGGCTGGCAGCGGGTGTCACTTACAGGTGGGGGAGGGGACTGCTCTGGGGAAGGACTCCTGGCCCCGCCCACCAAAGAACGGGGCCACAGAAATGTCACTGCTGCTGCACAGAAGTGTGGTATTATCAGCCCCATGCAACCGGCAAGTGGATTAAAATGCCATTAACACAGCAAATTAAGCTTACAGTGAAGTAAACAGAAATTAAATCAATAACCAGCACAGGGGGACAGCTGCCTTTTCCCAAATGGTCCCCCAGGGACTGGGGCTGGTGGGTGCATGGGGGGGTGGGGTAGCAGCTGCGGGAATGGGGAGGGGCAAGCGGTGAGGTGGGGTGAAGTCGTCCAGGTGCTGAACGGCAGGTACTCAGAGGGCCTAGGCCAAGACCTGTGCCTCTAGAGGGAAGCAGCTTCCTGTGGCCCCTAGACGCAGTCACCACGATCTGCCGGCTTCCTGAGCTTGTGAAAAGGATGCTGAATAGATTTCACCTGTTTAGCCTCAATTCACTCTTCTTTTGGCAATAGCACCTGGATTCTTCTTTGGGACCCTCCACCCCTCACCCTTCACGACCCTGATCCAAAAAAAAAAATTTCTTGGTCCATGCAGCTCTGGTAGGATGACCCACTCTCTGGCTTAAAGCTGATAACTTGTCCAGACTTATTTCTGGACAGAGCCATGTCCCCACACAGCGTTTGCTTCAGGGATGCTCAGCTGATCCACATTTGTGCCAAGAGGCAGCCCAAGGACTTTGTCCGGAACTTTCTGAAATGCTCTCCTGTCTGAGGGGTTGCTGAGCTGACAGGAGGCAAATCTGGTGCTGCAGGAGGCTGTCCTGCTGCAAAGGGAGAGCTTGGGCTGAGAGTACAGCCAGACAGAGTTAAGGAGCTGGAGGCTGGATTTGAGTACCTGGATCCAGCTATGCCTGAAGCTACACCAGGTCCACTCCTGGACTTTTCAGGAACCTGAACCTCCCTAACCTCCATCTTTTTATTTCCAGTTTAAATTGGGATTTGGTCATTTGCAACTAGGAGTCCAGCTTGAAATATAAGGAAATTTCTTCTCACTTCTTTTAACATAAATTTATTTATTTATTTATTTTTGGCTGTGTTGGGTCTTTGTTGCTGCGTGCAGGCTTTCTCTAGTTGCGGTGAGCAGGGGCTACTGTTCGTTGCGGTACATGGGCTTCTTATTGCGGTGGCTTCTCTTGTTGCAGAGCACGGGCTCTAGGCACGCGGGCTTCAGTAGTTGTGGCACGAGGGCTCAGTAGTTGTGGTTCGCAGGCTCTAGAGCGCAGGCTCAGTAGCTGTGGCGCACGGGCTTAGTTCCTCTGCGGCATTCGGGATCTTCCCGGACCAGGGCTTGAACCCGTGTCCCCTGCATTGGCAGGTGGATTCTTAACCACTGCGCCACCAGGGAAGTCCCGGAAATTTCTTCTTTAAAAAGAAAATCCATTAACCAAATACCTCTCAAGGACCATTTAGCATGTGGTCAGATGGCAAGACGGATGGTCGTGTCCCTCAGTCTCCCCTGCCCTCACACCAGGTCTCTGCCTCCACCTCGCTGACGCCGCAGGCTCTGCTGCGACTCTGTGTGTATGTAGGGAAGGTGTCTTACTCCGTGGACACGGGGAGGAGCAGCAAAGAAGGGTACAGACACTGTGACGTCTTTCCAGCTCTCTTCCTTCTCCTGCCACCTGGCGCTGCTGGAGGGAGGCACGGATGTACCTGGACTGGGAATCCGGAGGCCTGGTTCCAGGGCCAGTTCTCTGTGCACGTTTCCTGTGTTCACAGGGTCCCCTGCTGTACCCTGCTGGCCTGAGCAGCTGTCCAGCCACAAAACAGCCAGCCAGCCGTCTCTCTGCTGCGGCCCACCGCTGAGGCAGGTGGGCTCTGTGTAGAGCTTGGAGACCCTAGCTCTTGTCTGAGCACCTTCCCTTTTGAGAGTCCTTAAAATGTCTGGGGCAGAAGAATAGTCTTTGACAATTGATTTATTACTGTTATGGGGGACACAGGGATGGATTCTCACTCTTCTCCTTCTCGTAGTCCCTTCCTCACCTGCCCTACCCCAGAACCCTCGAAGATCCAGGACAGAGACTGGGGCAACATTTTCTCCTGGCCGCTCCTACTCCACCAGCAGGGCTCAGCTCCTTCTGGAAGCCTTTCATGACCCCCCCACCCCCAATCTGGGTAGGTACCTGGCTCCTCTGTTCTCCTGTGGCCCCAGGGTTTTCCTCTGTCCAGCACAGTCGTGCTGCTTTGTAACTGGCAATTCCCACCTCAGTTCCCCTCTGGCCTGTGGGGTTTTGGAGGGGAAGGACCAAAGTTGTCCCTTGCTCTCCCCCAGCACGGAGCCCAGGGTCTGGCACAGAGCAGACCTCGACATGCCCCTGCTGAGAGAATGAATGAATGAATGAATGATTGAGGCCCTGCAACAGATGCCTCTTCCAAGGCTGCGGTCACAGCCTCTGTGGTCACGGTCATGTTTCCAGGGAGACTTGTCATATCAGTGACTCCAACATGAGGCTCTCGGGGGTCAGGGCCTCTCTGTGGGACCTCTGACCCCATCCTCCCCTCTCATTCTGTTTCCTCTTTTCTGAAGGAGACCTCCTCGGCCCCCACACTGCCGCGGGTGAGGCTGCTAGCGGGCCGGTGGAGCAGGGGGGCTGCGGTTCCAGGCAGTGGGGAGGGGCCGCCGTGTGGAATCATGTTTGGGGGCAGCCTGGACAGCGGTGGCATGACCACGGCACACTTTTCACTTTGCCTGGTTGTTGATTCTCCAAAGATGTTTTTATAAACACTTCACGTAGATGGAGGGACGTATCAGTTGCCCATTACAAAGATGATGATGATTTTTCCTACTCTGGGGAGCCGGTATGGGGGAAGCACCCCACTGCCTTCTGCCCCATGAGCAAGGGGCTTTCTTGCTAAAAGACCCTCCTGTCCTCACAGCTTGCCTCCAACCCTCTGGTCAGTGGTCACCAGGGTCCCGGCAGCCTGACACCCCAGTCTGGACACCCGTTTGTGGCGGGGAAGCCAAGGGGCATCCCTTCCCACAGCTGCGCTACTGGCATGACCCCTCGCTGGGCCCAACTTTGAAGAGTTTTAAATTCCTCTGTTGATTTTCCCCCTCTCCCTTCCTTAGGTTTCAAATCCAATTCTAGCTCCTGGCCAACTGGTAGAATTAAAGGCTTAAGAGCTACCCAGGTCTTATGCCGGTATGAAAAGATTTCACCGAGAGGCTCATAGTTCAGCGTCCAAAGCCAGGGAAATCATTCCCGCCTGCACCGGGTATTGTTTTGAAAGCCTCCCTGGAATCACCTTTAGAGCTCCTGGCTGAGGCATCACTGTTTCACTTATCTCTTAAGACCCCGCTCATAATTTCTCAATGTCCGACAAGCAGAGAGGACTCCAGGCTTTATCTGTTAAGGGCCCTCTAATCTAGTTCATAAGGACAGAGTGGTAATCAGGACACCTCAGAATCCTTCTAAAGTCAACGGAGAATTTCACATGAGCCCCGAGCTGCTTTCTGGAGAGCCCCAGGGACAAACACAGGTGCTGGCCCCCAACCCCCCGAAGGGGCATGGGGACTTGAGGGTGGGTAGGGCCCGGTCAGACAGACCAACTTGTGGAGGAAAAGGACTTTGTCTAGAAAAGCAGAAGGGATTTTTTTTAGTGTGTGCTGGGTGGATGTGTAACTGCCTGTGTGTGTACATGTGTGTGTGCACACGGTAAGTGTGTGTGGGCTTCCTGCACAAAGCTCAGCCTGTCAGCCCAGGCTGTGACAGGCCAGTGGCAGGGCCACGCTCCCGGTGGCTTCTGATGGGCAAGAGCGTGCAGAGGTGCCGATGAGTCAGACACTGCATTTTCTCAGGCCCACGGGAAGCTTCCTGACAAATACTGCCGCCCTCAGGGTGGGGGGCAGCCAGCATGCACTCCATATGGGCGCAGCTCGATCTGTCAGTTGACTGTCGCCCTTCATGGGACACGGGCACATTGCTCTGACTGATGGAGCCTCTGTGGGGACGTCACGGAGACTATGCAGGTGTCAGCTCAGATGCCACCGGTTCCTCTACCTGCACTGACAAATGGAGCTCCCTTCCCCTCATATGCTGGGAAAGGTGGCTTTAAAATGGCTCTCAGAGCTAAGCCAGGCCTCCCTTTCTTCATTCCTACGGCCTCCCTGGCTAGACCACAGGGCCATGTCGCCCCCTTAACCCTTCTCCACCGTGAGCGAGCAGGGGTGACCCCCAGACCTGCACCCCATCTCCACCCACCTGGCAGCCCAAGCTCCGGAGCCTCTGCCCCGACAGCCTCCACCTGCCGGTGGCTGGGACAGAGCCGACAGCCACGCTCTGCGGATGCATGAGCAGTTTGGGCTGAAGACAGCAAATAAGAAAGGACTAGTGTGGGTTTTGGGGCCCTGATTTGGGTCCCTCCCAAAGCAGCCCCTGAGATAAGGATGCAGTGTAAGTGTTTTATTTGGGAGGGAGGGGGGAGTGAGAGGAGGAGAGAGGCAGCCAAACAAGACACATCGTCCACTAGTCCCATGGGAGCTCGGGAGGTGCTATAGCACAGGCCTCGGAGTGTTCTCACCAGGAGGAAGTTGGGGTGCTTGAACACCAAATACTGTCAACTCCTGCACGAGGCTTGCTCCCAAGGTGTTAGTTACCTGGGCTGTGAGGGCAAAGGGTCTTCCAAGGCTTTGGAGGTGCCCCCAGGGACAGCAAAGTGGAACCTCTGTGCCTGGCTGTTGGAAGTGGCAGGTGTGTGCTCGGAGGCTGAGGCCTGAGAGAGGTGGGTGGGCAGCAGCTAGCATCAGCAACAATGGGCTTGCCTAGGGCTCATTTACTGGCCAGGTTGGTCAGGATGATGTGACAATGGAAAAGTGGGTGCCCCAAGGCTGACTCTTTGCTGACCAGCTTTTAGTTACCCCCTGTGGGAGTTCCTAAACTGTGGGCCTCCTGGGACCCTAGCCTTCTTGCTGCCTGGGTAGGACCCTACCCTCTCCCCTTCCTCACCAGGCAAACATTGTCCCCACCCTCCAACCACTAGCCTAGGGCAGCTGCATTTTTGGAGCAGGCCAGGATGGGCCTGGGGTGTGGGCTTTACTGTCCACTCCTGAGCTGAGCCATGACAATGAGCCACTTCAGAGCCTTTCTCTCTCCACCTGGAAAGTGGGTGCCTTGCAGACAAGCAAGTGGGGAAGGTTAGAATGATCCGTGGTATTGGAGTAGCGTTGGGGACATCATTGTGAGCTCCAGTTTAGCTTAATGCAGATACAGATGGATGCATGTAGAAATATTTATAAATCTGTGTGTATGTAAGGGTTAATATACACACATACATTTCCTTGCTCTGTCAGCTGAGAGGGCCAAGAAGCAATGACAGCTCAGTATAAACTAGCACACCAGCACCCAGACCTTGGTTGCTATTACCATTCTCAAAGATAGGAACCATGGCTCTTGGAGAAATTGCTGATTCTAAGACTGAAATAGAAAATATACAGGATGAGATTGGAGCATCTTATAGTGTCAGAAAATAAGAAAGTTCACAACACACACACACACACACACACACACACCATGACAGGGGCTGAGTGCCAAAAGGACACAGGAGCCAACTGAAAGACCTCCCAATGGCCAAAGCTGGAACACTTTGACCCACAAAATAAATAATGTAGTATTGGATTATAACCCAAAGAATAAAATACATATCCATGAGTCCATTTTGAGATAGAAAAATAACTGAATAAACAAATAAATGGAGAGAGTAGACAAATCTCCTATACAGAAGAATTCCCAATAATGTAAGTAGATACTCTGCCCTCAATCAGTTAGATTAAAATTCACTCTCCTTAAGCATGGGCTGCACATAGTGATTTCCTTCCAAAGGACACAGTATGGAAAGAGGGGATAAGACAGAGTAACCTTACTGTGGAGAAATCTGGCCTCGGCCAGGTGATCAAGGTCAACATCAACAGTGATAAGTGATTTTGACAGTATGATGAGAATGACAGTGATGAGAATGGCACTTCATCTCTGTGGTCTTCCTCTCAAGAACCCGTAATCCCAGTCTAACCATGAGAAAAACATCAGACAAACCCAAACTGAGGAACAGTCTATGAAATACCTGACCAGTATCTCTCAAGTCTGTCAAGGTCATTAAAAACAAGGAAAGTTGGAGAAATTGTTAGAGTCTAGAAGATTCTAAGGACACATGACAGCTAAATGTGATATGGTGTCCTTGGTGGGACTCATGCCAATTGAGTGGCTGGAGAAGCTTTTTTAGCTAGAGGGACCCAGTTGGTGGCAGCTTCTGCAGGCAGGAGGATTAGGACCATTCCCCGAGACTGGGCATTTGGCAGAGCAGCCGTGGCTTGGCCCGGGCCATCTACTCTAGCACCTTCCCTGTTTGGCCTGCCCCTATAGTCCATGCCCCAAGGCTCCCTTATTTCCCCAACCAGTTCTTGGGAAAACTGGGCAAGGAGGGGAGTTTTAATGATGTGAGGATGCAGTGATGTGTTTTAATGCGTTGTTTCCTGGGAACCTGGAATGAAGATTTTAACAGCTCAGGAGCTGCGCACTGAAGGCGCCTCTACTGTGGGTTCTCAGAAGGGAATTCCAACTAAATTGCAGAAATAAATATGCATCTTCCTTGTTTTTGTTGAGCAATCACTGCACAGAGCCCGGATCCTTAAGTGACAGTGTGCTCCTCCACGGGAAAACAGCCATCTCCGAGGGGCCTGGCTATGCTGCCTTTCAGCTGTGTTTGTGCTTCGTGGCCATCAGGCCACGTGCTTCACAAGACCTGCCCAGAGCTGACCTGCCGTACCAAACCAGGGAACAACCCAGAAATGGAAAGAGAAAGAGAACTGTAAAAAAAGAAATGCACAAAGGAAAATAAGGTCTACAGCGTAAGTCATCAATGCATCGGTGCACAAAGGGTCCACACGCAAGCTAACCCTTGTGCTTGGGCAGGTCCTTCTAGAGAAGGAAGAGAGGGAGCTGGGTCTGCAATGCCCAAGCATCAGTAGGGGCAGGCTCTGTGGGCTGTGCCATCTCCTCTCCACCTCTCCCTGCCCACACCTGGGGACCCAGGTCCTGCGAGGTCTCAGCCCCACTTTGCACCTAAGTGGGTCTGACCCAGGACCCTTGGCGTCTGACATTTTTTCCACTGTCCCCTCATGCAGCTGTATTTCCCTTGCCCCCGGAATGAGCTTGGTTTCAGCCTTTCTCCAGATCCCTGCAGAAACACTTCCAGGACAGCCCTGTGGTGGTGTTTAATGAATGGAAACATTCTCTCACAAACAAAAAGAAAAAAAACCTACACCAATCCCCAAACCTGTTAGTTGGAAAATATTCCAAGATCAACACATTTTAATTCACTAATTAATACAGCTAAAAGGCATTTTTCATATTAGACTTATTAAAATCACTTGTATTTAAGTGTTTTTGAACTCATATTTTCCGATGCTGTGCGTTTTTCTAAAGTGTTCTAGTCATGTTATGCAAATGCCTATTTAAATTACCAGGGGTATTTGTTTTCTATTTCTACTCTGTAAAACATAATTTTAATACAAGTTATTTGTGAAATGCACATTGGAAAAAAGAAAATAAGATTTGAGATGGCATTTCTATGATAATTTTATTGCAAATGTTGACCATGTTTTTGTATTTGTCTGCAAAAGGTAATGCAAAATATACATAAGACATATTTCTGGGATTTATTGTTGTATGTGACTAAATTAGTAGAGGAAAATTTGCTTCATTTTTTGAATCTGAGGCAGGGCAGTCCATCACCCTGTGAAGCATGTTTTAGAGGGAACAGTCACGGCCATGCAGCACGCTGAACTCCACACCATCACAGAGAGAAAATTCGCTCTTGTTCTGTGCTTAAACAAGATTTTCTGACACCTGTGTGCTGCCAGACATGACATTTGAGGCAGAAGCACAAGCCTATGCAGAGGACAGGGAGGCCCAGCTTGAAGCAGGACAGGAATGCTGAGTGGAAGACGTGACCAGGGTTCTTGGGAGTGACAAGGTGGTAAATGTAGGTGGTCAGAGTCCCGGGCAGGAGAGAGCCCTGGGAGAGGGCCCTAGGGAGGGTCTTCCACTGTAGATTTAAATAAAAGCTGCAGACTTCCTACTGCCAACACCTTTCTGATACGTGTGTGATATAGGCAGAATAAGATGGCTAGAGGCAAAAGATGAAATTGAGAGAGGAAACTCTGGATTAAGGATTAAATATTAATGCTATTTCTGAGCTTCCTGGCAGCCAAGGCAAAAAAGGAAAATGTAACAAGTTCAATGCCTTTCATTGTCCAGTCAAAGAATAACTACCTCTTAGAGGAGAGACAGTTCCCGCAGTCTTCCAGTCTCAGTGGAATCCACAGCCCTCCCCCGCCCCCACCCCAACCCCTGCCAAAGGAAATCAGGAACATGGCAAGCTCTGTCTCCAGTAGTGAGTTTACAGAGGCTGCAGAAATGCCCTTAGGAAGGGTGATTGAATTCAAATGAAGGGTGTGGTGGTCAGTCACAGTTTTTGGCAATGTTTCTATGCTGGGGTAGGGGGCACCTGTGACAGAGTGAGACTTCATCTCCAACACCCTGACCCCAGTCCTACAGGGCATCCATCACTCACTCTTACATGTAGGACGAACAGTGAGATTTCCCCCAGGCTCCCTTGAGCCCTGGGGAAGCAGGCTGCCATCCTGAGTGCTGGCTGGGGTATGAAGGGTAGTGCTGTAGGGTGCATGAGCTGGTGGGGACTTTATTTCAATCAGTGTTTTTTCCTTTTAGGTGCCAGCAATTGGGGCTATAAAAAGCAGGGCATGGAGACTTACCTGTGGAAACCCACCTGTCACCTGGGGCAACCCCTCCATTGGTACCTGTGGAGAGAGACCTGTTTGCCCTGGAGAAGGGGTCTCCCAGCATCTCCTGAGCACACACAGCAGGCTCTGTTCACAGCGGACACGGTGTAGGTCTCTTGAAGGGAAGCGACAGCGAGTGCCGTCAGGGCCAGAGGGTCGAGCGCTAGGCCAACTTGGGTTCAAATCAAAGCCAAGCCTTCCTGCCCCAAGTCTGCCTCTTCATCCAAAACCATGGAGATGACAAAACCAGCCCTGCAGAGACATTGTAAAGCTGGCAAAGAACGTGTGCAGAGTGCCCGCTCACAGCGGGAGCTGAGGGCCCATGAAGACCACGATGGCCAGTGATGATGAGGATGGGCGTTGCGTGGCACTGAACAGCTTGTAAAGTGCTCTGTGTACGTGATCCCGTTAATCCGAACAGTGATCCTGCGAGGTGAAATGTAACTGTTACCACCCCCATTTCCCACAGGAGGAATCGGCTCTCAGAGAGGTTCAGTGGCTTCCCAGTGATGCACAGCATGTCCAGGGTGGGGCTAGGGTGAGCCCCAGTCTCCCGAGTCTCATTCAGTGTTCCCTTTATCCTTTGTTCCCTAGGGCTGCGGGGCACCTTCGGGCCAGGCCCACCATCTTCACTTAGGAGCCAGCTTTGGAGGCTGGTCCAGCTCCAGGGCTGAGCGGTCAGTTGGGGCCTTGCCCCGTGGAAGTGTCTCGTCTGGTCACTAGGCAGGACAAGGAGTGCTCAGCTAGGCACCTGCTATGGGCCGGGGGGTCGCTTTCCATCTTCCCCGATTCTCCCCTTCCCCTGGTGCCCCTGGAGCTGGGTTAATTAGGTAAGGCCTGTGCTTCCATATCTAGAAAGGGGAGCTAGAGGCCCCTGGCTGTGCTGCCCTCCCCTTTGAGCGCTCCTTGCGGCTCATACCTGGTAAGTAGGTGATGCCCAAATGAGGCCGAGGAGCCCACGGGTTTCCTTTCTCAGAGGTGGGGCTGCGCGCTGGGATCTGTCACTCAAAGGGGGCGCTTGGAGCCTCCACTGGACAGACCTATTCAGAGGGCCACTGTCAGGGAGCGTGTGGCTGGAGAGCCAGCCGCGCTGGTGGCCGTGCACAGAGACCAGACAGAAGGCCTGGACTGGGAGGTGCAGGAGCCGTGACAGTCATTTCAATGTTTGAGGCCTTTTGAGGCATCGATAAGCCTGGATCTTCTCCCCATACAGTTTCCATTTGAATCAACAGATGTTTTAAAACAGAGTCCTTGATTCTGGGGGCATGGAAGCCCCTCACGTGGCCGTTTGCTAAGTGTCACTGTTCTGCAAGGCACATGCCCGCGGGGGAAGGGGCTTCCTCCCGGGCGGGGCCCACTGGGAATCAGCCTTCGGATCTCCACTCCCATCCTCCCCTCTGGGCCGCTGTCCTCTCCTCTGTCTGAGCCGCCTCTCAGGAGAAGGTGGAGCTGCTGGTGGCCTGGGATGCTTCCCTGCCAGTGCTGGACACCGACACGCGTGCAACTCTGGGTCTGGGTCTGGGTCTGCAGATACCATAAAGGGCATCAGCAAAGTCACTCAGGTTCACTCAAGAAAACCACGCCTGCCTTCCAGGGAGGTTTTGAACCCAAGACTCCAGATGCTTACTGAGCACCTTCTCCACGTCCGGCTCTGAAAGGGGCTCAAAGTCTGATGGGGATCAAGGCAGACACAGGCCTGGCCTGAGGGGCTCGCAGGTTGGAGGCAAAGAAAGACACCAAATAAATGATGACAAATTAGTGATCACAGTTTGCAAAGTGCTTCAAAGAAGAGACAGATTAGTCTCACTGGGGGCACAGAAGCCTCCCTGGGGAAATCAAGCCTGAAAGAGGGCTGCGGGGCACTCAGCCGTCCGTGCCACAGCTGGTGAGTATGCTCCGGCTGTGTCCCAGGAGCTGGGTGAGGGGCTGGGTGGACACAGCTGACCAAACCTGCCAGGACTGCTGTTCCCTGGAATGCATGGTTGAGGCCAGGGTGGAGGGAGGAAAGGCAGGAGCAAGCAAAACAATGCCATAATTTAAGGGGTGATGATTAGCGTAATGAAGAAAGTGAAATAGGAGATGAGATAGGGTGCTGCGGGGTGGGACCTGCAGCTGAGGGGGTCAGGAAGGTCTCTTTGAGGAGGCGACTCAGGAGCAGCGACTGAATTAGGTGCGATGCCAGCTGGTGAGTTGGGAGAGCACCCTGACAGAGAGAAGAGCCGTGCAAAGGCCCTGTGGCAGGGAGGAACCAGGAGTGTAAAAGAGCACAAGGCGGCCTGTGTGTCTGGAGCATACAAGGGAGAGGGGCATGAGAGGAGGTTGGGGGTCTGCAAGGCCAGAGGGAGGAGTCTGGATTCTACTCTGAGCGCAGTGAGGAGCCACAGGAGGGGTGAAGAGAAGAATGACATGATTTGACTAGTGTTAAAAATAAATCCCTCTACACTGTGGAAGATAATATGGCAATTCCTCAAAAAATTAAACATACAGTTACCATACGATCCAGCAATTCTATTTCTGGGTATATATTCAAAAGAATTGAAAGCAGGGTATCAAACAGATATTTGTACACCCATGTTTATAGCAGTATTATTCACAATATCCAAAAGGTGGAGGCAGTCCAAGCGTCCACCAACAGATGACTGGATAAACAAACGTGTTCTATACATTCAATGGAGTATTATTCAACCTTAAAAAGGAAGGTCATTCTATGACCTATGCCACAACACGAATGAACCTTGAAGACATTGTGCTAAGTGAAATAAGCCATTCACTAAAAGACTAATATCATATGATTCCGTTTATATGAGGTTCCTAGGATGGTCAAATTCATGGAGACAGAATGGTGTTTGCCAGGGGCTGGGGAGCAGAGGGAATGGGGAGCTACTGTTCAATGGGCACAGTTTCAGTTTTGCAAGATGAAGGAGTTCTGGTTCTGGAGTCGGATGGTGGAGATGGTTGCACAACAATGTGAATACACTGTGACTGGTCTACACACTTAAAGATGGCTGAAATGGTAAGTTTTGTGTTATGTGTATTTTACACACCAAAAATCCTTCTGGCTGCCGTGTAGAAGGAAGTAGGGAGCCTGCCCAGGTCAGGGCTAATGATGGCCTGGACTAGGGTGGAAGCAGTGGAGACAAAAGGAAAAGGGGCCTGACTGGAGGTATACGTGGGAGCCGGCACCACAAGGACTTGCTGACATAGGCCACGGAGCCCGAGGGGAGTGAGGAATGGCGGGTGCCCTAGGTTTCTGGACTGAGGAATTTACCCAGAGAGTCTGCTCTGGAGCTGTTTGTAGTGACTGATTAAGGCGGTGAGAGCAAAATCTGAACCAAGGCCTCCTGGCTTTGAGGGGCCCCAAAGGGGCAGAAGCACCAGAGCCTGTAGGAGGCAGTTTGCAGAACTAGGGCGAAGCTTAATGGGTGGGGTGAAGTCTGATCTGGTCTCAGAAGAGTGAGCAAAGACAGACAAAGGGAAGATGGGAAGGTGGAGGCGGGAAGGGACTGGGGACGGGCAGGTTGTCATCCTGGCATGGTCTGTAGGGAGCAATAATGTGTTAATGGAGATGACCAGGCTTTAGGTCAAGGTCTCAAATGCCGAGATGAGGAGTCCAGACTTTATTCAACAGGCAAAGGTTTGACTGGTTCCTGCAGACCAGAAGGGAGAGACAGAAGTCCAGGTGGGGCTGGCTATTACCAGGACATGGATTGCTTAAGCATCCAGGACCCCCAGGCTCTGGACACAGTCCTGGGAGGTCTCAGGGTAGGTGGCAGGAGGTGGGCCACTTCCATTCCATCCTGGAGATGGTGAATTCTAGAACAGATTGAGGCCTGTGAAGCCATCTTCTTCCTCCTTACCTGGCCTGGGCATCCCCGTGAGATCTTGTCTCCCAGCCTCTCCCCTTTGCTCACTGAGCTCCAAGCATGCTGGCTTATCTGCTGTTCTGCAAACCCATGTGCTCTTTCACACCCCAGAGCCTTTGCACTTGCTGTTCTCTCTGCCAGCAAAGCTTTCCCCCCAGATATTCACATGGTTCCTTCTCATGATTCAAGTCTCTGCTCAAATACCTCCTCCTTCAGGAGGCCTCCCTGACTCTCCCCTCCAAACCCTCCCCTATCCCCTCCCAGTTTCATCTTCCTTCTGGTTCTTATCACTGACTGAGAGGGACTTGCTGGTTTACTTGTTTATTGTATGTCTCCTACCTCCACCCCAAGCAGAAAGGAAGCCTCGGAACCTGAGACCTTGTCCCTCTTGGTCACAGCTGTGTTTCCAGGATTAAAACCGTGCCCTGTGTGGCGTGAGTACCATCAGTATTTGCTGAATGAATGAATAGTTTAGGGGCCCTCAGTACAGCTGGAGACCTAGCAGGCCCAGGGTGATCCACAAGGACCCAGGTCTTCAGAACCCACCCCACCCGCTGCCCAGGAGATTTCTGCTTTGTTCTCCCTAGGGCTTTCGGCAGCAGGAAGGCCAAGGGTGTTATGGGTTTGGTTTTGTAATTGGTTTGATATGATCATGAAAAGTATCTAAAAATTGGACAGCTGGAAATGTTTTTCCTCCCATTTATTACTTAAAACAGCCTTAGAGTTTGGGGTTGTTTTTAAAATCAGATTCTCCTCACTAAAAAAAATTAAAAATCTAAAAAAATACCATGAGCCCACTCTTGCATATTTTTGAAGAGACCCCACAAGGTCATGACAAGGCCTCTGCTTGTGGGGGCAGGGCTCCTCCGTGATCCAGACAAGAACTCGGGTGCATCCAGAGCTGGGGCTCAGCCATTCTGCCACTGTCGTATCAGGAGGGGAAGATAAATTAAGATGAGTGTATTGCACAGTTAGACGTTAACCACGACAGTGAAGAAGTCTTGTGAATGTTAAAATGGCCCAGACTAAAATATACTGAGGTTAAAATACAGGGTAACTTTACAAATCACTAATAATTTCTTTGGCTTTCACTGCAATAACATTGATTTAATTCATTAGATTCCTTTCTAAATCTATATTTCAGTTTTAGAGTTGTCAGTTTCTGTTAATGACAATTTTGCCCCATCTGTTCCAACATGAAAATGAGGCTCCTTGCAGCAGACAAGATAGATCTTAAAGAGTTTAAGAAGGAGAAGTCTTAAAGGTATTTCACTCAGATCAAGCTCTGTTTGATGATTCGCACTCAGAAAGAAGCTGCCCACAAGAAAACTTTGCGTTGACACCAGGAGGAAATGTGAACCCCGTCCCAAGAGCACTCACTGCCCGCTGGCCCTATGGCTGCCCTTGAGTCACATGGGCCCACTGTGTTGTCATCATTTGGTACATTGGAGGGAATATTCAAAACATTCCCACTCATTCTTTTTTTTTTTTTTTTTTTAATGACAGAGCAATAATTCTGGGTGTCAGCATATCAGAATTCCAGCAGCTATGATTAGAATGAAAATGAGTTGCTGTAATTTGGCCATTCAAATCGTCATATACAGTAAGTCATTTCTGTAAGCCCGGTGAACTTCTGTCTGCCGAGGAGCAGGGTCTGACTCCCAGCTCTGTGAGAAACATCTCTGAAGATCCCCTCCAGCCCACCTGGCAACACATCTGTCAGTCTCCTGCAGGAGAGAGTTTTGAAAGCGTGGATGAGGGTGTGTGCCCAAATCTGGGACCAGGTGAAGGCATGGGAGGAGCCGGTGTGGGCTGGACACGGCCCTCTTAACAGAATGTATTGTAATAAAAGTACTCAGATTCCCTGAAGAGGATGGGCCCTGCTCGGCCACAAGTTGGGGAGGCATTCCTAAGCCTGCGGCAATGGTCATGTGTTTTGGGGGAGAGAGGTTCCGCTAATTATCAATCATGGAAAAATAAACCCACCCTTTTAAAGAAGACACATGACCCAAGGAACAAGGGATTTTTAAAATTTGAAAACCTTCTAGAAAAATATGCAGGCATTTAAACATATATGGAATTAGGCCGGATCCTCAAAGCTAATATTCACCATATGTATTTACATTCAACTCAACTCCAACAAATTGAGTACTGCATTACAGCACAGAGAAAGAGGAGATTGCCTCTCACACGGGCTGACATTAAGTTGAGTTACTATTTTGCTGTAGACTTCTCTGTAAAGCCTAAAGACAGCGAGAAAAATCAGACTGAAAACTCTCCTTGTGGATCTGCCTTTTAATTTCAAATACGAATTAGTGAAATTTTAACATTTCAGATGTCACACCTTGAGAAAATTAAAAATCAACAAAAATATTAAGGTTCTGTGTTACCTGCTCAAGTGTACAGAATGTATAAAAAACTTTAATCAAACACTTGGGTTTGCTCAGTTTTAAATTGCGTTAGTTTAATAGTTTCTTTTCTGCTGTTTATATTAATGACATATTCCCATCTAAATATACTGCCATGCTGGAAAGCCATCACAACATTTCTAAGGTTGAATGAATGCAGTTGTATTCATGGTTTTTTAATAAAAAGATCTCTTTCTATTAAGTCCCCTCTTTTTCTTTTTCTTTTTTTTTTCTCTTGTTTTGTTCTCCAAGGATCGAGGTTCTCTACCACGTGTGCAGAAGTGATATAAATACACATCGGCAGCACCTCATTTAGTGTGCAAACTCCTGCTTTCTAGCCACAGAGAGCTGAGGAACCACTGTTTTCTCACGTATCCCAGCTGAGGACGAGGCTGTGGTGGAAACACAAATTGCTTTTTCTAAGCATCAACTGAAGGTCTCATCACTTGGGAAAATGTCTCAATTTGCTCTTCTCGGCAAAGCAGTAGCGAACACTCCTGATTCAATGGGTAAGGGCCCCACCTCGTCTAGATGTGCCTGAAGGACTCGCAAGGGCATGATGCAGGGTGAGCGTAGGACCAGGAGAGCAGTCGGCCGCCCACTCGGGGCTCTTTGAGTTACAGGCTTGGGATGTGAGACCCTCACTTTGCCTCACTTCTAGATCATTGAAAACACCTCCAGAGAGCTCCCAGCCCCACTTGGTTAGGCTTCCTACGCCGCCACTCTGATCTGGGGCTTGTCTGGAACTCTGAAATGCAGTCACACTGGGCTCAGGGACAGGCCTCATATGGGTCCTAGTTTTGGCAAAACCAAAGCCAAACTTTCCAATTTTATAAAATTGATCAGTTGTCAGGGTGCAGAGCAGGGGAGGGAGGTCGAGTCACAGGTTATTCAAAGGTTGTTTGGAGATATATTCCCCAGGAGCCAGGAGACTGAACTTGACGGCTCTGGACTTGGGGCAGAGGACTCCCGCTCTGGGGTCTGTAAATGGGTGAACTGTGCAAGATGGCTTCTAAGGAGCTTTGCTGCTCCAGGATTGTCCCCTTATGGAAAATAGCCAGATCTTTTAATACAAGTAAGTTTGATTGAATCATGAGTGCCCTAAACTATAAATACAAATAAAAGCATTATTATCCCTACATTTACAGTTATTACGTAAAGCGAGGCATAGGATCTAGTCATTTACAAGGTCTGCTTAATATAAAGACTTCATCTGCTTACTTTCCCTTCAAAACTATTTTTAAATTTATGGGCTATTATGAACTATTTCAAACATAGAGACTAAAAATAAATAATATAATAAAAACATACTTGCACACCACCCAGTTTTATCAAATCTTAGCAGGATGTCATATCTGCTCCAGATTTTTTCAGGAACTAAGAGGTTAGTTGCCACAGCAGTGTGCCGGGGCTCCCTGCAGCCCGGGGAGGGCGTCACCATCGCAGGGAGCTTACTGCAGGCCGTGCCCCTGGCAGCCTGGGCAAAGGAGCTGGCTGACCCAGAAGAGGGGCTGTTACTTGACGGTACCACCTTGAACTTCTTTCTTCCGCATCCGGAGAAAGGGAAAGGAGGTGAAAACTGAAGGACACACATTTGACCTGAAGGCCCAGCAAGAATTGCATGTTGCAAGGTGCACCACGATCTGTAGGCGAGAGAAATGAGGTGATCAAGGCTAAAAATGAATATGCCTGACCTGGGAAACTAGCCTTCTGAAATAATTAGGCCACGAGACACAGGACGAGGAGCGCAATTCAGGTGTCTGTTGAATAAGAGACACTGTCTCCCCTCCCATGCCTTTTCCAAATGGTTGAAAAGTACCTCAGTTCTCTCATGGAATTGATTTTAGAAACAGTTTATTTCTGACCATGCAGGACAGGGGATTCAAGACATGTCTTTCTAAGCCAGTTTGTGATGAGATCAGGAGCTTTGCTAATCAACTAGAAATATTCCTGGATATGAAATCTTTACCCATTTAAGAAAATTATATAGTATATTTCGAGCAAATTAATTTCATCTGGACCAGTTACAGCATATAATCAGCTATGTTATGCAAATAGTTATCTTTGTGCTTGAAATCAATAACTTATTTTCTTCTATAATAAAGAAAAAAGGGGGATAAGTTATTATTAATTATGTACAAAATGAAACCTTTTCTTGCAAGACTGTGGGTTTCATTTCATTATGAAGGCTTTGTCCATGCCAATTTCTGGGACCTTGATGAGCGTCTTCAGCAAGACATCCTTAAGACCACCTGTCATTGGGGAGCCGCGCCTGGGCCTGCCTCTCTCAGGTGCACGCCTGGTGGTCTCTACCAACAAGCCAGCCCAGCCCAGCTCTTCCCTCTGGCTGTAGGTTCCAAGGAGCACCTTATTTATAAAGCTTGCTCAACCACTGTTTAGTCAGTACAGCTCCAGTTATAGATGAAGTTAATGACAATATTGATTATGCCATAAACCATGTTAATACTGAGTGTATTGCCTGTTCGCCATTGGGCCCTATTTATGAGGCATTTCTGCCCTCCTGGTCGTGGCCGAGTCCTGCAGGAAAATCACTCTTCATACTCCATTCTGATCAGGTGTGTCCCTTTTGTGACCACCTGAGGGGTAGAATGCAGGAGCAGTGGTGGTGTGAACCTTCATTCCAACCAAGCCCCTTGGATCAGTTTGTATTCTCACAGAGGTCATCATCGCTTTTACTCTCTCCTTCAAACAGGACCTCCGAGTTCAGGGACCCCATGGAGGGAGAATCAGCAGAGCCGCACAGAGCTGGGATGGCCGGGTTGGGCACTTCTCCCACCTGGTCACACCCCAGCTGATTCGATAGGATCTTTTGGGGGGCTGTTACCCCAGGGTCTGCTCTCACAGAAGCTGGTGGGTTTTCAGCCCAGCGTGCACAGTCACAGTCACTTAAATGTGGAAATCCGTCAGAGCATCCATGGGGCTGCGGCATGGTTAGTTTTGGCCTGCTGCCATTTCATTTATGAGGTACTTGTATTTGACAAACGGATCTCATTTAGGCACAGATATCAGGCTTCTTCCTGCCTGATTATCAGGCACGAGACCCCGCCCTGACCTCAGTCCCACGCCTGTTACCTCTGTGGAGGGGCCATCGCTTTCTGGCTCCTGAGAAGGCCCACGGCAAACACAAGCCTGTCCCTGTTCTTCAAGCAGAGGGTCTGCAGCCAGGGTCTGTTGGAGCCTTTATTAGCACAATGTGTACACCCAGCAGCAACAGTCCCACCTCCGGAGATCTTGTGGGGATGCTGGGGGCAGACCTGGGCCTTCAGGAGACGCGGGAGGAGCAGGTGGGCGAGTGGCCCAGGCCCATCCACGTGCTGCTGCAGGAGGGGGGGCAGGGCCCGCTCTGGGGGGGGCAGGGGCAGCTTCCAGGGTCCAGAGCATCGTTGACAAGCCCGGGTTTTCCAGGGAGCACTGACCTCTGAAGTTTCTTCTTGCTCGGCCTTCCCTGCCGTGGCTCCTGGCCCCCCTCCCTTCCTCCTCCTGGGAGGCAGTGGGGTCTCCGCCGGCCTCCGAGTGTGGTGGCCGGCAGACGCCTCGTTAACCACCCTTCCTCCATCCAGGCCTGTTTATGGATTCCTCTGACTGAGTCTGCCAGGCGGCTTGAACCGGTTGTGGACAGCTGGGCCGCTTGGCATTTTATGGCGAGTGGCGGCTTCCCAAGGCTGTAACTGTGTATGCCCGTGGGCGCCGGGGGACGTGCCTCCCCCGCCTGGCCCTCCTGAGGAGTGCCCTCCCCAGGGGCACAGCCCGGCTGGAACCGGCAAGCCACTCTGCCGCCCTGGCAGGTGAGAGCAAGGGCAGAGAGCTGTGCACGGCAGGCCCTGGCTGGGCAGCTGGCAAAGGCTCCATCCAGAGGGAGCCCCCATGCCATTCCAGACTGATGTTTCCATGATAACGAGGCTTCCTGGGGAGGCACCTTATTGCTCTTCACAGAAACAATCTCTACCGAGAGAAATTAATTGTTTTGTTGTTGATGGAAAAGAAATCGAAGAATCTGTTTTAAAGTGTTATCCCTACTTGGAGGAGTTGGAAGGCAGGTCGCAGGTGGCTCTCTCAGACCCTATTCCTGAGAGGTTTCCAGTGGGTGACTCCTGCCTGGGATTAGCCAGGGGGCTGCTGAGGGGCTGAGGTCCTAATACAGGGCACACCCTTGGGTTTAAGCCCCAGCTCTACTGCTTAATAGCTGTGCCATTCCTGTGTCTCAGTTGCCTGATCTGAAAAATGAGGCAATAACATATTTTCTTATGGAATGGTTGTGAGGATGAAATGAGATACTATGTGTCCAGTGCTTTGCCTCCAGGCATAGTAAGTACCCAGGGATTGGCTAAGAGTACGAACTGGACACATGGGAGGATTTGGCAGCTGGTTGACACCCGACTCTCCTGTGGGCCAGATCCAGCTGCCTCTGCATTTCAGCAGCCTCTGTGGGGCTGTGCCAGTGCATGTTAACCTGTCCCGTATAGCGTCCTGAGCCCTTTAGTCCTGAGGCTCTGACCAGCCTCTGCTACTTACCGTACAGGTGCACCTCCACTTGGCTCTGAGGCAGGAGGGGCTCATCTTCACCCTCATCAGGCTCCAGCCCCACCCATAGCTGGGCCAATGGCCACTGGGTTCCCATCACACCAAGGGCAGCACCCAACCCACTTCCCGGGGCTGCTCCATAAACAGTGGACCCGCATACACGGGCACATCCTAATGGGGACCCCTGCAGCACATTAGCATTTACAGAGCATCTGGGAGATAACAACTTTTATGGGAGGGATTTTAATTAGTGCTCTGGCTAAATGCAGTGGATTTAACATGGGTGGAACTGGCTGGTGCGCTGACTTCCGCGAAAGGCATCTGGCCGGGAGACGTGGCCGTGTTTATCACCTGGTCCCTGGCTTTAGTGGAGGTGGGGGTCGGAGTGGTGCTGAGAGCCACCCAGAGAGAAGTGGTCAGCGTCACCACTGTGGCAGCCAAGGCAGGTTGGGGTGCCATCACACAGTGCCCTGTGCTCAGAAGGGCTCCGTATCGGTTAATGGTCTGCTCTCATCGTCTTGAAATTCTTAATAATTTAATCATCAGTAAGCTGAATGTAGAGAGTGTTGGTAGAATGCGTGTATCAAGAAGTGAAATAAAAACAGCTGAGTACGTTTTGTGTGACATTCCCCTTCTGAATGAAATGCACGTGGATGTACAAGCTACAAAACACAGATTGGGTAATTTTGGTGATTCGGCATATGAGTTAAATACTCTTATATTTATGTTTAAAATTGGCATGGCACAATATAAAGATGGACAGTAAAATTCATGCTAATAATTAATACAGTTTTATTTTTTCTTCACTCAGAATGACGTTAAAATAGCAATCTTAAAACACCACGATGAGTTGAGAGAAAGACAGCAGAAAAAAAGTAAATGCTTTATATTTTGGTACCTTGAATGACAGTTTCCCCCTGCTCTTTGAACAAGGGGCCCCACGTTTTCATTCTTCATGGGGTCTTGCCTGCCATGCTGCTGTCCCTGGGCTTTGGCTCAGGAATTCGTGAAAGTGTGGATCTTACAACAAGCCACGTGAGGGAGAATGGACAGTAGCACAGTAATGATAAAAGTCAAACTAAATTGCCTCTATCAGCGTTTGCCAGGATCCAGGCGCTGTCCTAAGCATTTACATGGATTCTCTCATTGAATCCTACAAACCCACAAGGTGGGTACCTTTATTATGCCTATTTTACAGATAAAGACATTCAAGGCTGGAGAGGTTAAGTAACACATCCAAGAAGGCACAGAGCCGGTAATCAGAGCCCAGCTGGGGTCCAGAGCCAATTTTCTCTGCTTCCTCCTTATTCCGCTGCCCCCATTTCGCCCATTTTATGGGATGAAGGCACTGAGGCTCAGAAGGGCATCCTAAAGTCATGGTGGGACAGGGTGGTAGCAGGCCTGGGCCTCAGTCTCAAAGCCTTGACTCCCATACTTCTGCTCCTTCCCCTAACCCGCACTGCCTCATCTGGGCTGGAAATGTTTTCCTCTTTCCTCTGAGAAAGCATGTCATCATTTGTCGTCAAGGGCTCCAGCTTTCATATTAATAACCCAATGAGTGACTTTGTTCCACATTCCTTTTTGAGTGATGACTCGGGACCTCAAAATAGCTGTGACTGCCCCCTTGTTGGTGCCTTCACACATGCACACAGACCCCCGCACACCACACAAGGACACCAGCACTGAGATACTCGCACTCACCGCTGAGACACACAGACAGGCACACACAGCAGATACACACACTCAGACACACCACCCAGATGCACAGACACACTCGAGCAGACCTGCATGCAGACCTGTGCACATGGATAAGTGACAGGCATGCACTAGAGGTACACAGACACACGCATGCACATGTACATTCATGCACGTGTGCACAGGCAGCTAGGCATGTGAACATACACAGAACAGATGCAAAGCCCATCCCAACACTGCCAGAAATCCCAGTAACTCACAGCCACAGAACCATAACTATGGGCACTGGTGTGTGATGAAGCCAAAGGGGCTGTGGGCCTCATCGCCCAAGGTTTGTTGGCAGCTCTAAAGCAGGCCTTCACAGGGACCCCTCTGACGGAAGGAATTAAGGTAGAATACAGGGAAGTACAGCAGAAAATGACCTAGGGGTCATGTAGAACCCAAGTCAAGGTGGCCTATTTGTGGGCAAATGTTTGTTCTGTATTTAAGGCAAACACAGGCTTAGCATCACCAAGTGATTATACATGTGCCTGCTTTGACATTCTCGGTTCCTTCAGGAGCTCCCCACTGGCAGGGAAGCCAGACACTCAGCTGCAAAATGATGGCAGGCACAGGGTCGACAGATATGCAGGTCAGAATGGAGAGATCATAGGACCTGAGGTGGTCAAGGAGGGCTTCCTGGAGGGGGAGGTCTTGGGTGGTGCAGAAACAGGCCCTCCTATCCTATACCTGCCCCTTCTTTCTTCCTTCCTCCTTCACAGTAACCAGCCCACCTGGAACAGACAGTGGATTCAGGAAACTCATTGTGACAACCTCTGAGATGGTTTAGGGTCTTTCCTTCTTTCACTCCCCTCCCCCATCCATCTCCTATGAGGTTGGTTCCATTTTCACCTCATCTTCCAGATGAAGAAACAGGCTCAGGGAAGTCTTTGGCCCGAGGGCCAGCAGGTGGGAACAGAAGTGGCTGTATCCCACTCCAGGGCTACCTGATTTCCAGGCCCACCTTCTTAGCTGCCCTGCTTTTACCTGTGAGGTTTAAGGGGTGGTTTGGGCTCCCCACTCAGAGAAATGGGCGCAGAGCTGGCTCCACATGTGAAAGGGAGTCCAGGGGAACCTCGATTAGGCTGTGCGGGAGGCAAGCACTCTGGACCACCTAGGCTGGACAGGAACCTGGGCCCTGCCCTGTGCACTGGCTGTGCGACCTTGGCAGGGGTTCCTATGTCTGGGTCTCAGACCCCTTGTTTTTGAGATGTATATGAGGATTTGATGAAATCAGGCATGTAAAGTGTTTTACACATGGACAGGCCCATAGTAAGTGTCCAGCTAATGTTAGGATCACTATTATTATTATTATAGCCTGTGTTGGCAGCTTAACCAGGGTTAGGGCACAATTGGAAAGTTAGAATTGCAGGCAGGTGCTGGAAGAGTGGGAATGAGGAGACTATGGTTCTGAGCCCAGAGAGCACGTGACTGCTGTGGTCAGATCAGGGGCACAGGCTTATTGTGAATATGCCGGCTTCACAAGGTCAGCTGAGCACTGAGCTTCCAAAGCCATCCTTTCTCGACGTCATTCCCTAGCTCTTCAGGTATGATACAGTCTGGGCTAGAAGTGACATGGGTTCTTGCTGTGTGACCTTAGGCATGCATCTCAACCTCTCTGGGTGCCAGGTGTGTCCTGTGTACAATGAGAATAACAACATCCACCTAGAGGTAGTTTCTGGAGTTCAGATAAAAGGAAAAAAGCCTGAAAGGCTTTGGAAAGGGCCACACAGGGCTGGGCAGCAAGATCCTTCCTGGGGCTGAGAATTCCCCTGCAGATAGCGCCCCCTGCAGTAGGGGAGGACATTAGGGCACAGAAGAGAGAAAGTGTTCACAGGCCCTGGGCCCAGCCCACACCTCAGGAAAACCCAAGTGCTTTCCAGCCCTGGGAGGGTGGCATTCTGCATCCTGTAGTTTCCATGGAGAAAATTCCAGTCTCTGCCATTCTGCAACCCATTTGACCTAATTTATGCTTTATCATTTTAGGCAATTTTGTCATTTGAGTGGGGAGTGGTGGTGTACAGAGCAACTGATGAAATCCCTCATTCTGAGTCACCCTCATTCTCCTGCTTAAATTCAAGTCATGACATAATACGCCTTGACTATATGTACATATGTGTGTATATGGATATACACACGTCTGTCTGTGTGTATATGTACCTGAAGGTGTATGTGTATGTTTGTAAAGGTGAGGTTGGAAGGTAAACTGGGAAAGCCCCAGATGGCCTGTATTTGTTTTTCCTTCATTCTTTATAATTGTGCCACATATATGTGTGGAGAGAGTTGTGAATTTTCATCCCTGACCTTTGTAGACATAAAACCATCCTATTACCGTATACCTGTCAAAAGAGGGGAGAAAATCAGATGACTATTCTTTGCCTTTTATGCATCAAAAAGAGGAAAAAAGTTGATAGCATTTTTCCAGTCCCCAGATTGACAACCACCCAACTCCCCCTGACTCCCGGAGGCTGGGATGCCCTCCCCGCCCCCTCCGTGGCCTGGTCACCTGTCCCTCACCCTGCCCAGCCGAGAGCCTGCATTCCCATCTGTGGCTCTGCATCCTCTGGGAGAGGGTCTCCTGCAGCTCTCAGAGGGGCAGT